>NC_092698.1:27027446-27327446 GCF_964275005.1 Diadema setosum | reverse complement strand
ATTTGATTGCATGAATTGTAATGTTAGTGTTGCCTACTCCGAGATGACTTACAAAATATATTGAATTTCTATGCTTTTGTTTGTTGTTTTTTTTTTCCCCTCCAGGTTGCAAGGAATTCAAGAGCAATTGTCAGACCACTAAGTGCAGCCACAAGTAACAACACAGATGCCAGGTAATACCTTATTAGGAGTGTTTTCCTCTTGACCACAGGTGGTGTCTGGTTCTCAATCATCTGTCCAATACAGCCCACCTCCAAACTTGGGGTGGGGGGGGGGGGGGGGGGGAGGGGAGGGGCAGGAGCAGGGGCAGGTGAACAAGAGATCAGATAACTGAGGTAGCTATTTGAAATACCATATGGATTAAATGTTTCTTACAATCTTGTGTATCTTGATGTGGTTTCAGGGAGGGGGTCCCTACCCTTTTGAGTTGTGTAAATTTTCAACCTGATAACACGATACGCTGTCAGTTATAGAACAAGCTAATGAAATTGGAAATTGAAAAATGAAATGAAATTGTGGATATGTGAAATCAAAACAGCCCTGTAAACACAGGATATGGTTTTACTTCAAGACTCAACTGATCTGCAGTCGTATATTGTCGTTTGAGGATTTTAAGTAGAATACATAGATTCATTTAGGTGTTCATATTTGGGGATAAAGTGTATTTCCTTTTGGTGAGGATGATTGCAGGACTACTAGATTTGCAATGTTGATTTTGGTACTCTTAATTATTTAGAGGGTTTTTTTTTCACGTTGGAGGTATGTAAATTGTGGGGTTACTATAGATGATTTGTTAGAAGGTCGTATACAAAGAATTTCTGTCAGTAAATTTTTCAGTAAAGTAATAAAAATGTTACTTCTATTTCTAGGAAAAAATTGATTTTATGACAGAAACGTGCTACACGGTTGAAATATCACATCAGGGCTCGACCTTAGCGGGAGCCCGGGGACCATTGGCTCCCCAGAATCGCTACGGGCTCCCCAGAAATGTATGAAAAAAGCCCGGCTGGCTCCCTAAGTTTTTTTGCCGTAGAGCCTCACGTTTCAAGACAGAATCATAGTTTATGTACACACTCACACTATCGACGAGCGCGAGCGGCCAGGCGCGCGCAGCGAGCCCTGACGCTCGAAGTTATTATCCCTGAAATTGCGATACATGTATAGACTGTGACTACACGCTGAACATGTTTCATTCTCCAGCCGGCCCACGTTGCCCGCATGTGTGTGTGTGTGTGTGTGTGTGTACCCGACGTGTGTGTGTTCGTATCTTCTATTATAGAATAGTGTGCGCACATGCAATTCGCTGCTTGCGTACTGTGTGGACACCGAACGGAACTCCGCGCGCCTGAATCCCTGTCGCCTACGGACCCTGGATGTTTACATCGATCGCCGTGGTATCCCCATGTATGTGTGGCCGGCTGGGGAGCGCGAGTATGATAGCTAAGCTACACACTGTAGCCAGCTGCCACTATAAACAGTACACTATTTCGGTTTTAGTCGGGGTAGAAACGCTCCGTTGTGCAATGTCTGCTTCATTTTCTCTACTTCTTCCGCTTTTCCCTTGCCTCCCAAGTGCGAAATGATTTTTAGAGTGTTGTGTGTCTGTTTTTGTAACGTTATTGCATCATTTTTCTGCAAGGAAGAGGTGAGTTTCTGTTCGTGTATTGTACTATTGATGTGCACTGCAGCATGTGCAGGTGAAAAGCGTTCGAGCTTTCCCGCGAGTATCGTGGAAACTCGATGTATTTCTAGGCCTATTAAAGGAGATCTCATATAACAGAATGCTTATAACAAACTATTTTCCGGTCAAAATGAATTAATTTCCTTTGTTTTGTATCGTTTATTGATGATCCCAAGGTCCAAGGATCTCGTCGCAATACAGAGTTTCCAATGTGTATTAATTTTCGCGTAGCTTTCGGTGCTGCAAACTTGCTAGGGCCTATTAAATCCTACTTACTACTAAACTTATCGTTCTATTTCTGTCGTTTCTCACACCTCGTTTGGTACGATTTCTTCCATTTTATATCACTTTATCCGTTCCCTTTATACTTTGAAATATTTAAACGTAATTCTTTCAAGTGTCTCGCACTGTTATTTCCGTAACGGCGATTTCTCCACTTTGCTGCAATACTTTTTCGAATCGAAGCGACGTGTGTTGTCTTTTCTAAATATTTGTGTTGGTAGGTGTTGATACTTTGTATTTGTTATTTATTTTCCTCGGTTTTTATCTCGAGGGACTGTGCGTGTTTCTTAATGTTGATAGGAAAAGGCTAAAATGATCTGATTGATGTCTGATGGTGATGATGAAAACTATGCTGGTATAAAAAGACGGCTTACTGCATGCTGAGCGTACGTGCCGTTCGTTTTATTTCACTTTCCCTCTTATTTTTCTTTCCCCTTACTCTTCTAAGTTCTTTCCCCTCCAAAGAATGATTAAAAAAAAAGAAATTACATACACCTCACAACAAAAAGATCCACGATCTACCAACCTTCGTAAAGTTAAATATAAATGTTCAATATCAGCAAAGAATAAGGGGAAAGCATAAATTACAATAAATTAGAGCGAAGAGATTGTTATAAATACTAAATACATGAGCGCAGTCTCTTCGGCTCGAAGAAACTTGACACCCACCCCTCTCCCCTTGTGGAAATTTCCACAAAAGCAGGTGCCACACCCAGGTGCGTGCCAGACGAAAGAATGCGCGCACTGGAATAAACAGCGTGTAAATATCCTGGAAATATCGATCGAAGAACCAGCTCATTAGTTGAATTAAAGGAATCATTGCAAAGATGTCGTGATTCTATAGCCTTTCTTTTGGCCCATATAGTAGGAAACATCAAACAGTCGAATATAGTGTACTTAATCGAATATCTTATGTTCCCTGAACAATAAAAAAGGATCGATTAATCAGTCAATTAAAAAGGTAATCACAGAAATACTTAAAAGGTATCATATGCCAAGACAAATTCACTATGAGTAGGTCCAATGAGATGCAGTCATCACCTGCTTAGACAGCAAAATCATGACAATTAATTTCAGTTCATGCTCATCATAACTGCTTATTACTTTTCAAAGTTTTGGCTATCAACATTCGTTCGTAGGTGTTTTTTGTTTGTTTTGTATGTTTTTCCTCGTGAAAAACGTAATGACTTCTTCGTATCGAATGTAAACTGCATGTTTACCGTAAACAAGCCATCAGAGCTCTCAGCTATGGCGCATTCGATCCATCGAACTTGCAGTAACCTCTTAGGCAGGAGCACATGGCGCATTCCTTTAAACTTGAAAGTACAACCACGTGTTTGCACATTGGCGCAACCACACACAGCGCGGCATTTTGCGATCATCGTTATAGCAGACTTTCCGATTCCAGTTAGGGTAAAAGAAATTGGAATACCGGTACTTTCGGAAAATACTGATGTTTAAAATCCAGTAAAATTAAAAAGCCTGAAAACAACGCATGATTATGTTTTATAGTAAACAATAGTTGGAAACAGCGAACAGAGTTTTGCATTCACTGACACAGAAGCTTTCTTGAGAAGATGAAAGCATTCCCCCTCCCCTGCTAGATAGTGGAAGCTTCCATAACCAGCCAAGCAAGTTTCTGGAGGTACATACATGCACTTGTAGTCTTGTACACATGCATTGAGAGAAAGCAATCAATCAACTCTGAACATTGCGTAGTTTGGATTCTTTATCGTGCTGGTGACCAGCTCGATACTTCAGCATGTGTCGTAATGTTATGTTAAAGAGCTTGTAGGCCTTATAAGTCGACGAGTTTAATTCAAAATGGCAAAAAGAGGGAGATGGAAAAAATACAGATTCTGGTGGAAAATACGGATTTTGGAGCTGCTGAGTACGGATTTGTGCTTCCAAAGCTTGGCAGCTCTGCTGATCAATCAACATGTGGCGTTACATAATTGTTTCTAACCCACACCTTGCAGCTAAAAAAAAGAAGAACCGAGAAAGAAAGACGATATGATCAGACCAGGGTAAGAAATTACACAAGGGAATGGGAGAGGGACCACACAAAACACCTACACACACACGCACGCACGTGCGACGCACACACACACACACACACACTGTGTGTTAGAGACTAAGAACAAGGTATCTCAGGCTTGTGTCTGTGGAGAAATGCATGTTATATCTAAATGAAATCTTCTCCACCAGGTTAATACACGCAATAGACCTCTACTGCTGATTGTGACTGAGGGAACCGTGGCTCCCTAAAACTCAATTTGGCTCCCTAAAAAGGTCCCTGAGGAGCCCGGCTGGCTTCCTAGAAAAAAAGTTAAGGTCGAGCCCTGCACATATTCGCGTAATTTCACTGACTGATGTCTTTTGCAGCTCAAAAAGGACACTAGCTTCATACAGTGGAGTGGCAGGACTTAGCAGTGCAACTTCTGTGAAGACTTCAGAGACACTTGTTAGTCAAGTAAGTTAACATTCAGGAGAAGTTCGTAGGCATGTAATACATTTAAATGTGCACCTTATGTATCATCTTTCTTTCTTTACAGTTTTCACCCCTTTTTAGCAATTATTACTAGCACCTCTCTATTTCATTTTAATGAAGGGTGTTGATCTGAGGAAAGCAGACATATGGCTACTATACTGTACCCTAGATATCGGAAACATTTTTGCAGGAGTGTCCTTGCTTACCCAGTGTGTGGCCCTATTTCGATTTATAGATTAAACCAAAGACTGCCTTTCTGTCAATTCATTTGTGATCGGCCGATAGTGTAAGAAACAATTTAGAGAGGACAAAAGTTTCTACCTTCAACCAATCAGGGAAGCCCTCTGAAAGACTGAGATATGGGTGTGCGCCACTCGTGCTCATTTGCTGTAGGCTTCATGTGTTGAAAACCAACACTAATGTATATTTGTAGGACTGTAGCAAGAAAAAAAAAATCATACACACGGTTAAATTTCCATCAATTTTATGTCGGTCAAGATAGTACAATATGAAGTAAAGGCATTTATGGTATTGTTAATACTTCAGATAATTTCATAGGAATATGTACTTTTCGTCAGGTTGTGAAATTTGTGAAATTCTCTTTATATTTTCGTTGTCCATACATGATGTCACAAAATGCTATAGTCTTCTCATCCAGAGATAATGACACCAAAATTTGAGATATTCATGATTTTCCTCAAACTTCAATGTTGTGTTCTACTAATATTGCTGCATTTTTTTTTTTTTCAATTTACTCAGTCTCAATCCACTCTTATACCTGACTTTCATTTTTCTTTAAGTAAATTGTCACATCAATTAAATTGCTCTAGGTATTATTTTCTTGAGGCAAGTTAGACTGAAGATGTTACTGGCCATAAAATCCCATTATGCAAGCATACATATCAAGTTGCTTATGAAAGTATCTCTTGTGTTGTATCATTACAGATTTTTTTTTTTTTTTTTTCTGTGGATAACAAACATCTAAGGATGTGGCTCTGTAGGTGTCCTAAGCATTTGTGTCTTGGTTTTCTTTTTCTTGCCCTGTAGATCGTCAGCCGTGGCTTCCAGACCTCTGTTGCTCAGCGGGATGTGGAAGCTGCCGCCAAGTTCATCGGCGCTGGAGCTGCCACTGTAGGACTGGCTGGATCAGGAGCTGGTATTGGAACTGTCTTCGGCAGCTTGATCATTGGATATGCCCGCAACCCATCTCTGAAGCAACAGCTATTCACATATGCCATCCTGGGATTTGCCCTGTCAGAAGCCATGGGTCTCTTCTGTCTTATGATGGCTTTCCTCATCCTCTTTGCATTGTGAGCAAGGATTTGTGGATAAATTTGTTGTACACAGGTTTCCCACACCCACTTGTTTCATAAATATATAAAGATTTAGAGACCATTCTGTGATTTACTTACACTTTGCTAGTTGGTCTTGTGTGAGAGAGACAGAGTTCTTATGGCTATTCTGAAAGAATGAAGTTGATGTAAATGTATAGGATTGGCTTTAAAACAATTTATAGAATCTTTCTTTTACAGCAAATGTGTTGCTTGAGGCATTGCCTCATAGACCAAATCATATACAGCTGGTAAGCTGTGGATGTGATTACCGACTTTTTGGAATTGAGGGTTTAGCTGGGCTGCTGCCAAGTGATATTTATTATTTGCAATTGCCCATGCTGCAATACTCCAATGAAATCTGTTACATATTGTGACTGCACTTTTGTAGTTTCATTTGTACTTGTCAGTATCAGAGTTACACTGTGTGCATATTGTGTTCAAGTTCAGTCAGGGAGGGGTTGACATACCCAACACAATGGTCCTCTTGATTCATACAGTTCCTTTGTTCCTACATACCCAACCACTTCTGAACCATTACCTTGTACGGCAGCACTGGTCCAGTATGCAGTACTGCCAACATCAGACATCATTATCAGTCTGAGTGTTCAAAAGAAGATATGGCCTCTGGTCATTAAAGTCAAATAAAGAGTGATTATAACTTCAGAACTTGTCATGTTGATAGTTTGTATCTGTTTGTTGTTTGACCCTGGAGGAGGACTCTAATCAAAAGACACACAATGGTGTTGAATAATCTTCAGGAGCGAGTGAACCTGTTCTTGTAACTTTTGATTGGTCTCATTTTGTGGCCACTTTCATATTGCTTTGGTACTTAAATTGCATGTCTGTTATGAAGTGTTTTTTTATGTTTCATGCAACACTTTTCCTGATTTGCCAGCAACTTTTGTCTGCAAATCTGGTAATGTGGCCCACTTTGATGTGTGACTGTGTGTGTGTCTGTGTGTGTTTGTGTGTGTCTGTACGCACTCATGTGAGCGCATGCATGCATGTCTGTTCGTGTTTAGTCAGTACTACTACATGTACTACTACATTGTACTATACATGTACAGTACCGTATAACTAGTACCTATTTTTCCAACGCAAGAGTTGAGGTACTGAGTGTCAGCTGGGCATACAAATAGCTGCTCATACTATCTGTGTGTGGTGTGGTGTGTGTGTGTGTGTGGGGGGGGGGGGGGGTGTGTACAAGATTATGAATGCCATTACTTATCGGCATCAGTCATACGGTCACAGCCATTGTCCTTAAGAATTGAAATTAATACACGTATTGACAATGCATGCTGTTCATCAAACCCTCTACACTTGCAAAACTTCTCTCCTTCAATTGCAAGAGAATCTAATATCAGAAACATGATCAAAATCCTACCGCTGGCATGATAGATATAGGTGACAGTCAAACTTGGTATATGCCACAAAGTCAGTGGAATTGGTGGGCCTGCAAACATAATACCATGTACTAATTTACATTATACGAATAATACACGGGTATGTGTCTGGAGGATTTGTGTGCATAAGTTAATTACATGTCTGACATTAAACCCACTTGCTGTACCTTGTTGGTATTAGACTAGCTTGCATAGTTATCACATTCACCAACATACATACACATTTTTCCTACCAACATACAAAATAACACATATCATCTGTTTTGTAGAATGTGCAAACTTCTGCAAAAAAAAAAAAAAAAAAAAAAACTTTTTTAATAATGTGTCTTGGTTATTACTGAGGCATGGGAAATTTACTGAATGCATGACAAATTTTCTGGGTGCAAGGCTGGCTATTCAATAAAAATGGGATGTACATTTGTATGTGTGTCTGTACACTAGTACATGTATGTGATGAAAATCTAAAATGGCACATAATGTATCAAAATGCTCCAGTGCACAGGTTACTGTAAAAGTGGATATTTTCGCGCAACTAGTTTTTTGCACTTGGCTGGATAAGATAAGTTTTGCATGTTTTTAATTCCACGGAATCAAGACATCAACTACTGGAACATACGGTATACAAAAAATAATATTAGTGTGCTTTTTATTTTCGCGCTAGTTTCTGTTTGCGCGAAATGTGCGAAAATTTCAACACCACAAAAATGTCCACGTTTACAGTAGTAATCACATTCATATTCATCAACCAGGATGCAATGTTAGATTGCTGTCAACTACTCTACTAAATCACTTTCTGAAGTAGACGTGCACACAAGGTTACATCTGCTACACAGTACACACATTGTATAATAAGAGTGACCACTAAATGAGGTAAGTGCCATTTTTTAACATTTCGAGGTAAGTCCATGATTGAAGCAAAATAAAACCTTTCCAATGATGCCTCATTTGATGTGTAACAAGGAATATTCTTCAAGTTGTAATATGAAATATCCCATATTTTTTATTTATTTATTTATTTATTTTAGCAGGTTTGATCAT
Organism: Diadema setosum; assembly: GCF_964275005.1. Lineage (NCBI taxonomy): Eukaryota > Metazoa > Echinodermata > Echinoidea > Diadematoida > Diadematidae > Diadema > Diadema setosum. The sequence continues at coordinate 27,319,217 of NC_092698.1, read as the reverse complement.
AAATATCTTGAAGTGACATATACATGTAATGCACTGAATACATGTAATGTCTGTATACATGTAATGCGGTTTTTGGTTCAAAGGGGACATTTCTGTTCAGTGGTAGCTTGAGGGAAGTTTGTACAAATAGAAATCTCTCTCTCTCTCTCTCTCCCTTTTTCAGATTAGAAATAAGAAAAATCTACACTTCCTTCTTGGCCCATTCTAAGCACACCAATAAATACAACTACAGTACAATGTATTAGGAGGGAGGTGGAATGGATAGTACAGTGCTGGGAGCATAGATACTACGCCCTCTAAAGTCTCGAAACCATAAGGGAAATCAAATATTTCTCTTAGTAAGCTTCTCACCGAATTGAAGAACATTAGATAATAAGGATATGAGAAAGAGGACGGAAAATATTTCTTTTTCTAGTCGAAGATCACGGAGGAAATAAAACAGAAAAAAAAAACTTCCCTTATGATGCCTTTTCAGCCATATATTTCATAACTATTATGTCATCATGTCATATATTATTCCTATATACTACGTGTATGTTCGGTTTGAAATACTGTGGTATATTATTTTTGTTCATTATCATTTTGCAGAAAAATATACGTAACAGTTTCTTGTTAGAGTAATGTAAAAAGACATTACTAAAATGATATCCGAGTGTATGTGATATACTCAACAAAATTAAAGGACAAGTCCACCTTCATATCAACTTCAAGTTCAAGTTCATATTTATTCGTTTTTTCCACAATATACAAATATAAATCTCACTTTCTTAAGTGACAAAAACAATGCATACAATTGTACAGAGAAGGCAACAATAATAGGAAAAAAAAACTAACAGTAGCGATACATTGCAATAGGTGCTAAGATAACGAAAGTGAAATGGTTTTCAATATATGCATTGTGTGAAAAAACGGAGGGACCCACTAAAAAGACAGAGCTTGTAGAGTGTGGGTCCCTCTTGTATTAGAAGCCCGATGTAAAAATTGAATTGAAAACAACAAAAAATCCGCACAAAAAGTTCAAAAACATTCAAAAACAATCAAAAAGTTCAAAAACATTCAAAAAGTTCAAAAACAATCTACATATACATGTAGATTGAGTGAATAAAACAATATTTAGAACAAATCAATGAAAGCTTGGGAAAAATCAGATAATCCATCGAAAGTTATGAATTTTAAAAAAATCTACGCAGTCACTTCTAGTTGAGAAGACTTCTACAGTGTATGGTGTCACATGAGTAGAACGATATAAGGAAAATATAAAAGAATTTCACAAAATTTTATTTTTTGAAAAAAGTGTACATTATTTTCCTCGACTCGTCATCGACATAATCTTATGTTACATATCATATAATTCCCCCTGCCTTCTGAAATTTCAAGTGTTCTTTATGTTATATATATACATATATATATGTATATATATATATATATATATATATATATATATATATATATATATATATACATATATTACTAAATGCACATATGTAAAATGAATTAAAGAAATCTATGATAGATAAATATAATATATTAATTTTTTATTTTATTTCTTCCTTCCATACAACCCAACGGTCCTTTTCAGGACCACTTGTATTCATTTACTGTTTTCTTCACAGGTTATTTCTCTTGCCTTCTCCCCTCAGGACTACACTTTAACCTTATTTTAATCCCTCGTTTTGCATTTCTCCCACAGGAACCTTTTCAGGATTTAACTGTCATCAATTTTCCTCTCCATTTTTTTTTTTCTCTCCTCTGCAGCATTTTATTTCTAGGATCCACCCAAGCTCCCTCTCCTTTGCTTCTTGAATTTCAGTTGTCTTTTTCTTCTTCTTTTCTTTGTTTTCTCTTCCCCCCCCCCTCTCTCTCTCTCTCTCCCTCTCACTTTTCTCAACATTATTATAGTCTCATCTCTCCTCGACTTACCTTTCCTTCGCAGGATTATTCGTCCTTTCTCCATTGATTCCGCATTCCATAGTCCACATTGTTCGCCGACTTCGTTCTTCTCTTGGTTTCATGAATCTTCACTTCTCTCTCCTATCTCCATGATTTTCCAACATTCAACTCCTCCCTCTTCCTCTTCCCTTCTATTTCATCTTTCTCCTTCTAACGATGTCCGAACATCTTACTTGATTCTCACTCTATCAGAGACTCCAACCCCAAGCACCTTCTGATCTGGAGATTCTCCCGCCCGAAACCCCTAGCAAACGGGAGACTCTAAGTTGATGCGTGCGAAGCGCGAAGTTCCTAGGGTTCTAGATGCTCTCTGGTGCTATCTAAGGCTTATTTTTTCAACATACGATAGCAATAAGTAAGAAATCCTTTCCAACGGGAGACACAGAGCCAGGGCGGGAGAAATTAAATCTCAAGCGGGAGAACGGGATATTTTGCAAAAATGGGTTTTCGGCGGGAGATCTCCCGTCGAAAACGGGAGAGTTGGAGTCTCTGCTCTATTCTTCCTTACCATTCTCTCTGTTCCTTTCTCTACCGTCTCCACTAGTGCAACTTCAACTTCTAGCCCATTACTGTCCCCCACTCTTCACTTTTTGCCCTCCTTACAACCCCATATGTCGCTTCCCTCTTCAATTCTCCTCTTTCTAGGCTCTTCTACCAAACAACGATCCGGTTAAGGACTACATACACATGGTGTCACCGCAAACCTTTCTCCCTCAAATAAATATAACATATGGCATAGTTTTGGTTGAGATTGAGCAGCTTCAGGTTACTTTTTCTTGTGAGATAAATATAAACCTCTAATGAAATATTAAAGAGCATACAATTCAAAGAGGAATTCAAAGTTTATCTGATAAAAATTGGTTTTGAAATGGTTTATCCAAAAATAAAGAGGTCCTAATAAAAGGCAGGTCCCGCCTTTTATTGAACCACTTTGTTTATTTATTTTTTTTTAAAGGCTATGTCAGCCATTTCAAAACTGATTTTCATCAGATAAACTTTGAATTCCTTTTTTTAATTGTATGGTCTTCAATATTTTATAACAGGTTTCTCACTTCTCACAAAAAAAAAAAAAAAATCTGAATCCACCATCTCAACAAAAACTGTATACAATTCCTTTATATCCCTCAACTTCTTCCTGCTCACACGTCAGGAGTTTTATTCCAAAAGCTTTTATCTGCAAGGTACCTAATTTGTCGAAACATCTATACGGCATAGGTGCATTATTATGTGTGTAACTATCACTATAGATGCATGCACCATTCTTGCAATTTGGGATATTGCACGATGGTTGGGGTATCTCCAGTGTACTAACATCGCTAATTTTGAATGGATGCAATCTCCGCAACACAGTCAGTCCGATTCCCTTGAATTGCGTGTCCTCATGAAAGATGAACAGATGTATAGAGAGAGACATCTAGATTGATTGACGGAGTGATTGATCGACTGTTTGACTTATTTGACTGATGTTGAGAGAAGAGACAGACAGACAGACAGACAGACAGGCAGAGAGGGAGACAGACACACACAGACAGACAGACAGACAGACAGATAGACAGACAGACGGACAGACACTGAGAGACTATAGAGAGAATAGAGAGAGAGTGAGAGAGTTCGACAACCTGTGTCGAGATTCAATTTACAGTATTCCGTGTGACTCTAGGTGACATAAAGCAAGGGAATCAACGTGAAGGAATCAATATTTTCCAGGGGAATTATTTCCAGTGTAATGATAACACTATCGACTCAAGGCGACACAATGAACACTGAATATTGTCACAGCAGCATTAATTAAAAACAGTTTTCATGCTACGGCGACTTTCGGATGTAAGAACATGTAAACAAACAAGTGTATCGCACCCTCTCTGTTAGAACGTGACTCTACTATACTACCGTCCACAAGAAATTAACGTTTGAGTATCATACCTCACGAACACAACTGACAAACAAGCGTAGATATCGATATCCACAATACATTTATTCTCCAAATGATGACCCAAGTCCACAGAGTAAGGCATATGATAATAAAAAATGATATATACAATACCTTTATTTTCAAGAAGAGAAGGGTGAATTGACATAATTGAGGCACAGGAGTTGAAGGTATTGAAAATGTGGGGAAGAACTAGATCTCATTTTTGTTGCAATTGTATTATTATAAGCAGGACTGCATCTGCCTCAAGTTACACTATTTCAATATGGAAAACTTTAGAAAAACAAACAACGATTATACAGCTGGAAGACATTGCATCAAAAAAATACCGAACCCTTGCAAATCCGCACAGATAATCTACATGGTATTGCATATTATATAGTACAGTCATCTTTAAGTTTCACACTAGCAATCAAATAACGTAAGAATTAAGAATGCGAGCAGCGCAAGACAAAAATGACGGACCAGTACAGACGCTACACAAATTCAGACACGCACGCACTATTATAGACACTCACATGAGTAGGCCTATACGTATACAATGGGTGCCTATAATTTATGAGAGCTGATAACCATGATATTAAACACCTCTGTTATACGTATTACCTGTTCCCATACGCATATACACAATGCCCTATAAAATCCCACGAGTTTACTGACTGTAACCATTGTTTGACGGCGCGTATAGCCTCTATCGGAATTCAAAATTACCCATTCCAAAAGTACACATTAATTGTATAGATAGTTGACAATACTCCTTTCCTTGGAAAGGAACCATGACCTGTTAGCCTACATGTCTTTAACGTATGGATAAAGTCATTACATTGCCCTGGGATCTTCTATGAAACTGCATCTTAATGCAAACGTACAATCTGAGTGCGTACATCACAATAAATGGTCAGTTCAGACAGGAGGATGCATCTTAACTGGTGCAACCAGGTACATGTATAAACCCACTTATAGGTCAAACTAACAGCTCTGAATTATTCCCGACAGTGATAGATTGTAAATGCCATGTGATGCACACACCACATCACAAATCGATGGTAAACATCAATGCGACGTATACACTGCAATTGAGCCAAAAATCTACCCCTCATTTTTTTTTTAAATTCGCATGGAGAAGCAAACCTTTCATATTTTGTTTTAAATATTCCTTATCTCAGTCGACACTTGAGGCAAACCACGATTTACAACAATTATACATTGCAAGATACATGTATATCCAAATTGCAGCGTGTTGTTTTTGTAAATGTCGATTTTGCTTAAAATATTGTCCACCTGAGAGAACCGTTATAAAGGGTCTTTGTCTTGATAATGAAGAAGTAGAACTTCGTAGTATATTATCATATTCCCTCTCAACATATCAAACATATCAACGTTTTCACACGAAATACATGGAGAATAATCTTATTTCTCACTCATGATCAAATAACACGTAAACAATTATTTTACAAACACATGAACACGGAAAAAAATGTCCATCATTATTTTCTATATACCGGTGATCTGTTATTGAAGGACAGCAAAATACAGCCAAGGTGATAGCCCAACAGTACCAAGTATAATGAAAACAAAACATTTATTTCGTCGTAAATGTGGCAGATGATAGATTAAAGAAGGGAATTTCGTTCCCTTTCCGAAAAAGACACAAAAAGCACTTCAAAACGAATAAATGAACGAATAAACTGGACTAACAATAAAAGAGGAGAAAGACAACGAAAGGAAAACTTTTTTTTGCACGAAACCATTTTAATTGCTATTTTTGGTGGGGGTAGCATCCCCTTACACACACTTTTTCCCTTCATTCTCAGCAGGATTGTTGTGCAGCTCTGCAACAATTGTCTTTGACAAAAACAGAATCTCAGGAGTAATATTCTTTCACAATTTACTGCAAGCGCAAGAACATCGCTCTTTTTATATCGGTTTCTCAGTCTCTTTTTTCACCCTTAATCATTTATTGCCGACTTGTGTCGTGTGATTTGAACCACATCTGCTGTAAATGCTAGTCATATTAACAACACCTGAAGTTGAGAGTATAATAATTCATATTCACGAGCACCGTTCAGAGAGGTTGATAAGTCCGCTGCTTCAGTCGAAATATCAGGTCACCAAATATCGATTGCTGAATAACGGTTGGACGATACCATCTGTCCCTGATTTATGAGATGTCTAGATCGTCATCGAGTTTCAGTTCACCCAGTTTGCTTTCTCCTGCGACCTTCACTTCGTCCTCATCTTCCTCTGCCCCGTGGCAACACTTCGGATATATGCGCTGGAAGAACTCCTCGATGGCGCGGTACATGACGGACCAGATGCACCCCTCCAGGGGCATGGCGATGGCGAATATGGAGACGAGTTTGAGTACCTCGTGCAAAGCGGTCGCGTCGTTGAGGAAAAAGCGCCATGCGAGGCTAGTGGCGATCGTCCAGTTGGGAGTGCCGACGGCCAGGGATACGGCGCTGCAGGCCTCGTAAGGCAGCTGCAACACGAAGGCAAGAAAGAATCCGCAAAGGAAGCCGATGAGCGGGAGGAGGCTGCCTCCTAACCACAGCCTCCAGTCGCCGGTATAGTGGTCCGGGTGGTCAACGACGTTGAAGATGGCTACGAGGACGACGCTGATGATGAATGAACTGCTGCAGATCTTCCAAAGAAAAACGTTGACAGTATTGAAGTTTTTATTATGACATCAAGTAATACTGATCCATATGAACAATAAAAGCATTCATGTAAAATTCACTGTCCCCTTCAACGGTGACACAGTTTTCCTTCAGCACTAACATACTTATAGAATTGAAAGGGTAAGCACAATAATTATGAGGGATTAAGTCAACGGGAATGGATCAACGAAAGTATGATAGCCAATGATGAAACGACTATACTCAAGACTCTATTCAGCATGATTATGCCTTCATCAAGCAATATCAAGTCCTCGTAATTTTGTGACTAATAAATGGGCACCGCACACTTTACGGCCGCACGACTAAGTGACTTTGGATCTGAAATAAACAAATGTGTTTTCTCTGAAACTATTCTGATTTATTTCGGATCCAAATTCTGTCAGTCGTGCGACCGAAAGTCGTATAGTGTGGGAATCAGTGGGAATGCTGGGTGATGATTGTTCCAATCCTTGTGGATTCATTTAAGAGTACATTATATATTTATTGTTGTGTGAAGATTATTTGCTTCAGAATGGTCTCATATTTAAATAATGTGCAGTTCAATGTTTCCAGGTTAGCATGTCTGTACAGTGACGGTACATTAAACTGCACATTACTTGAATATGAGACCATTCTGAAGCAAATAATTTTCACACAATTAACAATAGATATATAATGTACTCTTAAGTGAATCCCACAAGGATTGGAACAATCATCCCCCAGCATTCCCACTGATTCCCACTGATCAGTTACTAGCCATCCCCTTTAAAGAGGAAATCCAGTCCAAATATAAGTTAGTCTGATAAAAAAAAATAGCAAAATTTTACGAGTTCAAGGGTAAAAATTTGACTGATATCGGATGAAAAATACGGAAGTTACGAAATTTTGAAGTTTTGATGATTCCCCCAAAACAGTATACAGTGGGTATGAATATGCAAATGAGTGAGCTAACCATGTCATACCCTCACAATTTTCCAGAGATCGTGTACCCCCCTCCCAAAAAAAATAATAATAATAATAAAAAAAAAAAAATGATGAAAATTCGATGTTTCTGTTGAAGTCAGAAACATGACGTTATTCCTGGTTGAATAACTTCAGAATAGTTATCAGTTAGATATATGAGGATTTGAGCCTCGGGCATAATAACATGCGTTTAAAAAACAGGAAATTTAAAAATTTTGTGTACAAACTATATGGTAAGTTGTGGGGGAATGACATGCTCACTTTTCCATTTGCATATTCATTTTGACTGTTCAAGAACTGTTTCCCCAAAAAATATCGAAATGTCAAAATGTCATGTTATGACTTCCTTATTTTTCATCCGATTTCGATCAAATCTATACCGCTGAACTCGTAATATTTTACTCTTTCTTATCAGACTAACTTGGACTGGATTTCCCCTTTAAGACTGCGACTCACCTTTGCTACGATCCTTGCCCTCTTCAAACCCGCGTACCGTTTGAAGAGGACCCCAAAGGCAGTGGGGACGAAGATCAGCATCTCGTAGACTAAGATTTCATGGGGTGTGGCGATGATGTAGTAATCCTCCGACCACGTACTCGAGTACAGCGAGAAGTACATGGGCATGAGCCCGATCGCAAGGGCGGTGGAGAACATGGCCAGGCAAAGGCTGCATTGAACAATGGAATCAGAAAAAAATTACACTTTAATTAATGTTTCACAAACGCTTTGTTGTTGTTGTTGTTGTTGTTGTTTATTTTAAAAAATATGAATCATAGACTTCGTTTTGTCGGTGCGGACGTAGGTAACTATGTGCTCAAATTCCCAGAGTTTGATATGTAAAAGGATTTTGCAATTACACCTGAAGACGAAATATTTTATACGGAAATGATCATTTTGGCAGAAACTGCCTACTTTAACCTTTCAATGACATGTAATAAAAGTTAATTGAATTGAAGGAAATACTCAAGGTTTGTAGTACCATATACAATTACGTATATAATGTTTGATGATATTGCTGAAAATAAGGAGTCATAAAGTGACATCATAGAGAATGAACAAATCAAATGAAATCAATTGCAAATCAACATTTTCGCTTTGTGTCATTATTGATTTTTGTCCTGAAATCTGTTTCGGTGTCAAACTTGAATAAATTCTTTATTTGAATTTATTTCAATGATAATTATGTATGAGAGATTATCACAATACTGACGGAAACACAAGGGTGCTACAATCATCAACACAAAACACAAAAATCCTCTTTCAGATTTACTGGAAGAAAGTCTTATAAGACTATTGCTGCGGTCTGTGTCTCATTGTAAAAGAAGTGCCATAAAATGACAGCAGAAACGAAACAATTCTAAAATATTGCTCTCGTTTTGAGACACAAAACGCAGCATTCTGTTTGACTTGATGAGGCACAGTTCACTTTATACGAAAAGTACACAATTTACCTCGTCTTGTTACTGACATTAATGCTAAGGGTAATATTTGTCCCCCTGCCTACTGTAAAAGGTACGTCAAGTGTGTTTACATTATGTTGTTTTATGTTGAAATATCTTTTTATATGCTTTATATATCGTTGTTCTACTTATGCTGTGACGTCACGAATTATAGTCTTCTTATCCAGCGACGACGAAAAAAAAAAAAAAAACTTTTAAAAAATCATAACTTTTGGACAGACGGTCTGATTATTTCAAAACTCCACTTATGTGTATACTTCACAATATTTCTGCGTTCACCGAATTCAGGTGTATCCACTTGAGGTAAATTTCTCTTGATAGGCAATAAACGTTGATTGCGATCCTGTTGTGATAATGACGATAATGATAATACAAATATGATTTGCAAATGATATATAAACAATGGCAATCTACAGTAATCGCAGATGGCCACAATACACGCTTAATGAAATATGTCAGCCATATTATTCTGTAGCGCTGTTTTCTCTTCAAATAAGATGTTTCTTGTATTAATTTCTTTTTTTTTTTTATTTAACCGATGCGGATTTCATATTAATGCAGGCACAAGAAAACTTAAAGGCGCTGCGGCAAATAAAATGTCATATATTCTACTTTGATAAGAATGGTTCACTATGATCTCAGAAACATGGCTAATTTGTATAATTCTATTCAACCCTCTCTTCAATTGGTCTCTTCAATTGGTTTTGTGATGTCTTAACGGCCAAATGATTATATCATGAAGTTGTGTGTGTATTCTTTTTTTTTTTTCCGGGGCTGTTGTGATGGCTAAAACAGTCACATCGAAAGTTTAAGTTACAATATAGAATAGTTTTTCATTTCATGTTACCTCCCTTGCGTCTATTTTTTAAATTGCTATTGCTGTCTCAAATTTTGGAAAGTTTTGGATAATATTACATGTGCAACCACATCATCCATGTAATATACTGAGAAAAAGTGATATATGCTAATATTTCATAATCACGAATGTTATATAGGTTAATCTAAGCTTTAATCTTTTTATCTACACCATATTCATATACACAGGTCCTAAATTTCTGAACTCTATGGATTGCGTAAAACAAACAAACAAACAAAAAAACTCGCTAGCTCATTGTATTCTTTTGAAGTGCAAGTTGAAACTTTTTTTTTCTGTTTGAGTCCTGCCAAGTCAGTGTTTACTAATCCATGGCAAATTCAAATGCTACCATCCCCAGATAATGAAATGGATATTCTTCAATCACCAGAAACGCGACTAATTCGTATAGTGCTATACTCATCCCTTCTACGAGTTAAGTGTATCAATTTTGAGGTTTCGTCTCTCGAGAAGGTTAGATTTTCTTATGATTTACCTCAATGGGAAGGTCGTGCGGTTACACTTCATGTGATAAACTTGACTCTTTCAGAAAAATTGAAGGAAAATGGTAGTTATTTGGTGACTTTTGTGCCTCGGTAAAGGCTAAAATAAAATTATGCACAATCGTCGTCAAAATTACGTTTAAAGTCATCGCGCAATACGCTTGATGCGTAAATTATGATTTATAACGTACAACGGGTTTACTTTCCTCATAAAGTGTTCAGTCATACCAAACTCAATCTGGCTAATTTGGACGCTGAGTCGCTGCTGTGATTTGACCGACTTTCAGTTTATAAAGGTTTCAGTAAATTTCACCTTCACTATCTTTTCATTTATTTCTCGTCTATTGTGTCGAAGATGTTTTTCCAAAACCCATGCTATCCATGCATGAGGAAGAAGAAGAAGATGAAAAACACGAAATTTGTGTTTAGTGCATGGGAAGGACAGTCTGATAAGCTTCGCATGGCTGTCCATTTATGGATGAGCGTGTGAATCGAAGGGGATCGGGAAGGTTTTTCGTGTGAATGGGCATTGATGAATAGGTCTTTGTTAGAGCATAATACCTATTTCTTTATGCGAGCGCAATACCAAGTTTGAGTCACCCCTTTCAACGGAAGTTTGGAAAGTTGACAAAACGCAAGGGCAAATAATCCGTTATATACGCATGAGAATTATTGTGCGTGAACAACAAGCCCTGGAAATCCATTGCTCTCCTCCCCTATCGCTCCCTTTCACCTCTGAAAAGTATCCTATATAGTTGCTACAGCTATGAAGAGAGAGAGAGAAAAAAAAATCCACAGAAATGTACAGGTCACGGTTTTCTTGACTGCCACATTGGGCAGCAGTTAGATCTGACCTATGCTGCTTTAATGCCGATGCTAATTCGCTGAAGAAATTGGGTAAATATCGTGCTGCTATCCTAGCCCACAGCTAACTATCATTAGTTCTAGGCTTTGCGTAACTATCGACACCCCTCGCACCCACCCCCTAGAACACCACCAATCGATGAAATCCAGTCCAAATATAAGTTAGTCTGATAAAAAAAAAGAGTAAAATCTTACGACTTCAACGGTAAAAATTTGACTGAAATTGAAAATGAAAAATAAAGAAATTATGACATTTTGAAGTTTTGCTAATTTCTGCAAAACAGTTCTTGTACAGTGGATATGAATTTGCAAATAAGTGAGCTAACCACGTCACACCCTCGCAATTTTTCATTGATCGTGAAAAAAAAAAATAGTAAAAATTCAATGTTTTTGCCATTGAAGTCTGAAACATGACATTATTCCCGGTTGAATAACTTCAGAATAGTGATCAGTTAGATATACGAAGATTTGAGCCTTTGAATGAAAAACTGGAAATTTCAACATTTTATGTAGGCAACTGTATGATAAGTTGTGAAGGAATGACATGCTCACTTTGGCATCTGCATATTCACATTGACTGTTCAAGCACTGTTTCCCCCTAAACTAACGAAACTTCAAAATGCCATAACTTCCTTATTTTTCATTCGATTTCGATCAAATTCATACTGTTGATCTCATAATATTTTACTCTTTCTTATCAGACTAACTTATATTTGGACTGGATTTCCCCTTTAACAGGCCCATAACTCACCCCACTATCACGAACCCGTCCCCGTAGTAGACCAGCACGGCGCAGAAGGGCGAGACAGGAGAGGTAGATAGGATGATCATGGCCAGAGCGTCGTAGATCTGCATGCCGAGCCCGGCTGCGAGCAGGTAGCCGACCAGGGGTTGGATGACGTACTGGAGGAGGAGGCCGATCATGACACTCTGGGGAAGGTGCATCTCCTTTCGGGAGAAGTCCTTGATGGAGATGACACATCCCATGCCGAACATCGAGATGGCGATGGCGATGTAGTTGATGCCTGCAGCAACGATTCGCAGTCTCGTCTCTTCACCTGGTTGTACGATGTCCTGCAAGCAAAATCATACAGAGTTATAATCATCAGAGAAAACTTGTACATGATATTGTGAGATTATGTGTGTATATTCCCTTTTCCCGGGGAGCTTCATGAGTAAAACAGGAAGCAAAATACAGATTTTCATTCTCTAAATAAGTTTGAACAAGAGACATAGGCCCTACATCACATCGAAAGATCTAAATACAATAGAATATGGTTTCATTATTACTTCTCATTTTGTGTTACTTCACTTACATCTTTATTTTTGCCAAAAGAACAATGCTGTCACAAACTTTAGGAAATTTTAAAGATAAACTTAAAATGAGCAAACACATCATTCACATGTAATATGACGGTGGAAAAACAAATTAATATTTGCAAACATTTCGTCATCACAAATGCTATATAGGCTAATCAAGTTGACGCAATACACCAATGATAATAATTAGGCATTCTCCGGTTAAATTTTAGCTCAGCAAGGCAGGTCCATGCGAGTTAAATACGGATCTGTCAAGCATTATTGTTAGGACTTTATTGGTTCAAAATACATTCAATAATCGTTACACAGCGGCCCTTATGTTGGAAATCTCTGGATTGCGAACTGTTCGCTCACTGTATGCTTCGACTCTTGTTGAAACTTTTTTTTCTTTTTGAGTCCTAACGAGACAATGTTTCTAACTTTTCCTATTTTCTTATTTCTCTTTCTGTTCTTGAGTTTGGGAGGGAGAATGCCAATCCTATGGTAAATGGAATGAATAGGATGTTCTTTGCCAGATAACCTTTTTTTTCTGTAACTGATTCACGGAATCAAGTTTTCTTGTTGCTTTGAGAATAGTAGGAAGAGATGAACAATGGGTAATTGATTTAATTTGAGGACACACCCCAACCCTGAAATTTGAGGTAAATATTGTAGATAGGATTTCCTCTTTGTTTGTTTGTTTGTTTTTTCTTTCATTGACAGACCGCTGGCTAGAAACGTATGGTCACTTCTTATGAACTGCAAACCACTACTAATCATGCTTACAGTCTAAATCGACCACTCTTCACAATATCAAATTATTTATAGTACAATAGGCCCACGTCAAATGCTGTAATGCCTATATTATGTTCTGTGACTAAAGGCAAAAGAACAGGACACAAACTATCTGACCTATCAAAAACCCCTGTTAAAGACGCGCACAAAAATGTTATCCGTGCTGGAATCAGGAGTACCGATGACTGACGTATAATGTTTGTTTGAATGGAACCACGTGACAGTGTGACGTCACGTATCCCATGCCTCTTCTCCTGCAGGAGTGTGACTATAATAATGTCAAAAAGTGAGGAATGAATGGTTGAGGATATATCCCTCGTATCTTCCAACCCACAGCAAACAAAAGAGAAATAGACAAAAATGAAAATGATAGACATTCTTCGTTATTCGTAGAATTTGTGTTCATTACACTTTTATGCACAGATTGCATAGAATAATAATTGTACGCGTATAGATCATCTCCAGGATATTCTATACTCATGAGTTAATGTGATGGGGCCGCGAGCCTGTTCCGTTTCTAATTTCCATTGGCCTCATCAGTCAGCATCAGACCATGGACCCTGTGGTAGGGTCCATGATCAGACAAAAGTTGGTGTGTGTGGCTAAAATTAAACAAAAAATCGATATCCTCCAACAGGTGTATTCAAATCAAAAGGAATCACTGTGCTTATCAATGGTTCCAGGTGTGTACATCGCACCAACCAACGTGCTCCGTTGCGACATGGAGCCCCGAGCATGGAACCTGACATGAAAATAATGGTGAGCCCATAATACCTATGCCAATGACAAGTTTCTCTATGATCAGTCAACATCCCTGGAAGTCATCAGAGGATGATATTTCAAACAGCGCCGAAATTTCATTTACTGAATTATACCTCAACGTACTTGATGTGCAACCATGCATGCTGCTGTACATTATATTGATTTGATGGAGAGATATCGATGGTCTTACACACTCAAAATTTGTATTGCCTGAAGGAGCGTTGACTATAGTAAAATGGTGATACATTATACACGTGAGTGCCTCTACGTTGGTCTGTCACCCTTTCTACCGGGCGGTGGAAACGAGCTACGTACCCCCTTTGTGTGCTTTGAGTCCCGATTGACTAAAAAAAAAAAAAAAAAAACCCAAAAAAACCCCAAAATAAAAAAAAAAAACAAAAAAAAAAAACAAAAAAAAAAAAAAACTCCATAGCGTTATACATACTGTTCACTATTTCTGGTACAAAAGGGTTCATGATCAAACGTGTTTTATGTTCGCTAGTGTTGGCAGTATTGTAATACTGGAAGAGTTGACGTGGGTATGTACAATATATAAATAACTTTTAAAGAGAGATCTGCTTTTGCCGTGAAGTTCTTCTGGTTTTCCAACCACAGCCCAGCATGGAAAAACAACCTCGTTAAATGGACGCTGGTACCATGCAGGGCCCTGAGTTGGGGAGCAAGTGCTTGTTCAGTTCCCATAAAAACAGTTGTAGGCCTCTTATAATGATATTTGACTCCAGCCTAAATTTCTTCTATTCTATGTCTCTGTGAGGCATAATGATCAAGTGATGAAGTACGAATTTCATGCACTACAATCATTTTTATAAAAAAAAAAAAAAAAACAGAACGAAGATGCAACCGAGGGATAACACACTATTGTTCAATTAGCTCTTGCGGTTAGAGTTGAGCTATGCAGACAGAGGGACATGCATACTTATGCGTATACTCTGGCTGCCTTTTTTTTTTTTTTTTTTTTTTTTTTTTTTTTTTTGTTGCTACATATCATTGTCGTCAGTACGTCAATAAAAATGTCTCCATGTACAATACGCAGACACGTTTTACAACCCTCGTCCAGCACATTTAGAACTTGTTGCTTTGCATTTTCTGCATGATGGAAGAAAATACAGTTGAGAGAGGGAGAACGAGAGAGTAATAAAGAGAGCTGTTTAGGCGCCACGCTCATCAAGCCCTGTTTTATCATTTCACCATTCCCTTTTCATCTTTCTCTAGATGAGGATAGTGTTGTCAGTGTTCTAACGTAATCATAATATTATTTTGGACTCTTTTCAGCTGAACTAAATGTCTGTTGTGAGAAATCATTCTGAAAAAAAGGAGGAATGATATTTAGTTCGTATCGATGAAAACCTTTGAAAGAGACATACGAAAAATAGTCCATTCACAGTGTATCAGCAGCTGCACCGTGGAGCCCCGTCGTCCATGACAATGTCATCTTGTGCGTTTCCATTGCGGAAATGCTCTTTTGAAACCATGACACCCCCCCCCCTCCCTCACACACACACACACAGAGTAATATAAAGAACTAAGCCAAATATTCAAGTGACATCACAGTCACATAATCAAGACATAGAAGTCCGACGAATATCAGTTCATATGATTAACTAATCTGTTGCTTTACGAGTCGTTGGAACGATATCATTTACGTATTTAGACTGTGGCTTCGAATCGATCTGTTTTTACATCATGCATGCATGGGTCCCCGGGGAACATTGCTATACCGTCACGTTTCCCTGTATAACTACAATTTTTATTTGGTTACATATTTTTGTACCTTATTGATAATGGTTTTGAGGGGAATGCATATTACAAGCTCTGTTTTTTTTTTTTAGCTTCCCCTCTATTTTTAACGTTTCCAACATTATAATCTTATAGTGCATAGCATAGATCCACAGCCTTCTCAATTTATTGTGTTTATATGATATATCATTCCGATGTATGTAAAATATACATTTTTTTTTTTTACTTTTCTTTATACTGATATTCTTTGTTGGAAATAAGAATAATATGAATGAATGAATGAATGAATGAATGAATGAATGAATCAATCAATCAATCAATGAATCATTCATTCAATCAAGTATGGAGATGCGCAGCCAACTGCTGTGTTTTGCTGCTGTTTAAACGTACTGAAACCAAGGGAATGAAGCAAAAAAAAAAAGGCATTAACAAGATGCCCTTGACGATGCAGTTTACTATACATCTCATGACATCGATATAATCTGGATTTTACTTTCTCTCCCTCCCCCTCTCTATTCATCTATCTATCTATAACTATCTATCTATCTGTGTTTGTGTCTCTCTCTCTTCTTTTTCTGAGGGGGGATACTAGCACAAGTGTAATGGCTAAAACATATCTAACGCTTTAAGCGGCGAATTTATTCGTGTACTTTTCCCCTTAGAACCTTTCAGGACCGATGGTAAGAGGTGAGATTGCTGAAGTGAAGAGAGAGAGAGAGAGGGAGAGAGAAAGAGAGAGGGAGGGAGAGAGGAGAGAGAGGATGGGGAGCGAGCGGAGAGGAAATAACGTCGATATCTACAGAAAAAAAAGGAAGGGGAATGAAGATGAAGAGATCGCACAAAGTAATTGGATTTCTTCATGCACTGTTTAAACACACCAATGTATACGTGAATCGAAGAATCAACTCAGAGTAAAACCAACAACTATAGATAACAAAAAATAGTCATGACTGTACCTTCAGTGCTGGGCAAAATATTAATGAGGTGCGAGTATCATATCCCCTCACTGTATTATGTAAGATTCCGCTCATGATTTTGACGAGTATACAATCATTATCATGTTTTGGGAAATGGCTTACCTCATATCGGTCAAGACCACCCGACTCTTGATTAGGATGAGGTGTTAGTAAGGTTGCCATGGTAATATTCTGGATGACAGCCATTGCCGATGACGAACACTCCTCCAAACAGTGGTGACGACTCCGTTAGTCTCTGCTAATTCTGGAAAAGAAAAAGTGATATCAAGGTTATTTTTTTTTTTATTCTTATTTTTTTTTAAAGCTGCGCATGCATAAAAACAGATTAAGATAGCATCAGAAATTACAACCTGAAATTAGTTTAATAACATGCCAGACGACGGTTTTATTTCGGACACGTAATGATTACGAATTACGAATTACGAATACGGATATCATCGTTGTAGAAAAATAAATGCTCGAAAAGCGTGCACAATCATCGATGTTACTGTATCGGGAGACAGAAGAGTAGCCGAGAAGGAGAGGGAAAAGATAGAAAAGTACCAGGACCCGGCCAGAGAACTTCGCCGCCTGATGTGGAATATGAGAACGAAGGTATCTAGTCCCTGTTGAAGTCGGAGCACTTGGAACCACACCAAAACAGCTACGACGTTATAATGTACCTGGACGAGGTGGGTGTGCCCGACCGACTGTAAACGCTCTAAAAGGCAGCACTGCTGGGGACGGCCCGAATCCTCAGAAAAGTACTGGCAGTCTAAGGTTCCAGTATGGAACTTCACGTGATATTGATCTCCAAGAGACATCTTGTGATGATAGAGACAATATATAGTAATAATAATACAATCATTATCACTATCATCATTATCATTATTTTATCATTATCCTTATTGCTATTATTATTTGCAGGATGTAGGTTGTAGGGCTGGATGAGGCGTGTCGCATCATTTTAACGAACGTGAATATTCGTGATTATGAAGTCTTACGGCGGATTCGTTATAGTACGATCTGGTTTGTAGAAACCCCAAAGTTGAGAATGTGATAAAAAACAAAACAAAACTTGGTATGTCGCTATGGCGACGGGTATGCCTCCGCCATCTCGAATTATTCGCCCCATAGGTCCATATCTTGGGAATGTGAGACGACAGTTTCACATGTGATTGGCAAGAAATTGAAATGACATGTCTGAACGTTTGGTGGCACCTTTCGAAAATGTGCAGAGTGGTTATACATTCCTTGAACCAAATAAAGTCATTTGGATGACAAATATTGTTTCAAAGAGCAATTAAGTACTGTATTTGGGAATTTTAGCACTTTCACTCGACTTTCGACCCTTGCCCCTTGACAACAACAACACCTACTAGCACCTGTACTATCTCTCTTTTTTTTAAGCAACCTCTATGGCCCGAATTCACAAAGGTGGTTTCAAATGAAACTTATACGGTTTCTAGAAACCATGGTTTTTAGAAACCGTAGTTTCGAGTCTGTGATTCATAAACGGTGGACTAAAAAAAACACGGTTTCATTTGAGTCCACTGTTTCAGAGACCGCCCAAACAGTTGACTCAAAATCGTGACGTAGAAGACTGCGGAGAAACCATGGTTTCTGCCGAAACCACCTTTGTGAATCGCAGGTTCAAACCATGGTTTCAAATCTGAGGTTTGAAACCATGCTTTCGAGCGAAACCATCTTTGTGAATTCAGGCCATTGTGTAACATTACCCTCAACTTTCTTCCAATACTGGAAATCACTAACTGGTAATATCTACATAAACCGTTGTTCCCGGTAATGATTTGATCTATTTTGAAAATACGTGAAAAATAGTAAAATGTTAGCATTTTCACTTAAAGCCAAAATCTTTCCTCACAGAATCATTGTGACGTAATACATTTATATTCCCGTTTAATTAAGCGTATATGCATAGAGTTACTTCCAAGGTATGGAGAAAATTATGTAGTGTAATTCCAGTATTGAATAGTGTAATTTCAGCATTTTAGCCTGACATTTGATCCTTGACTTTTGACCCCATGACCCAAATCTTCCAAAGAGAACCATCGTCTGGCAGTATACATGCAGTACGATGTAGGACCTACTATAAGTTTCATGAAGATACCTTAAGTCATTTCATAAAGTAGATATGGAGGGGAAAATGAAATTTTAGCATTTTCATATGCAGAGACTCCAACTCTCCCGTTTTCGACGGGAGATCTCCCGCCGAAAACCCATTTTTGCAAAATCTCCCGTTCTCCCGCTTGAGATTCAATTTCTCCCGCCCTGGCTCTTTGTCTCCCGTTGGAAAGGATTTCTTACTTATTTCTATCGTCGATAGTTGAAAAAATAAACCTTAGATAGCATCAGAAAGCATCTAGAACCCTAGGAACTTCGCGCTTCGCACACATCAAGTTGGAGTCTCCCGTTTGCTAGGGGTTTCAGGCGGGAGAATCTCCAGATCAGAAGGTGCTTTGGGTTGGAGTCTCTGCATATGACCTTTGACCCCATGGGCCAAAGCTTTTCCCAGAGGATTTTTATCTAGTAATACATGCATGCACTATAAGTTTCATGGAAATACATTCAGACATTACAGAGATACAGGGGATATAGGGACATTTTAAGAATTTGACATTGACCTTTGACCTTTGATCTTGCGCACATGCGCCCATTATCACTGGTTGATATAGGCACATCTTCAACCACTCATACAAACATGATTTAATGTCAAGTTTCACTTTGACACCTAAACCGGTGATTAAGTTACGCAGACCACAAAATCGATCACAGACGGACGGACGGACAGCACCTAAAACGAAATAATGGTCTCTGCTAACACTTCGTGGCGAAGGCCGTGAAAACAACAGGAAAAGAGAAAGAAGATGATTGTAGATTGGGGAATCGCTAGGGAAGTCGCTGGGCAACAACACAGGTAATCACAGGTACAAAGCGTGCATTGAGGCATACATAAACCAGTCTTTCTTCCAAGGAGATACTCATTGCTTTTGCCTTATAAAGGCTGCACGACTCTCGCGCACTTATTTCTTCGACGTAACATAAGGGGATCGTGGATAAAGCTGCTTGCCCACAAAGAGCTCTAGCTATCTGTGGAGACTGTCACGCAAGGATAGGTCCTCAATAGGTCTGCACACACCTTTATTTTGCAAATTCAATGCCCTTTGATACCTATGGACGGTAGTTCGAACTGTTATTAGTATACAACTGTATACGAAGTAATAAAACTGCATAACTTGGTCACACACAAACACACACACACACACACACACACACACACACACATCCCGCGAATGTCCTTGACTAAAAAAAAAACAAAAAAAAACCAACAACATCAACGCCAAAGCACTCTAAAATCTATCGTCTTGGCTAACCACAAAGTCGTCTTATTTTAGTCGGGCGTAACAGAATGAACATACTCGCCACCGCACCTTTTCATTCTATGAGCGGCATGAAGCGCAGTGGGATCCGCATAAATTTGTGTGGGAATGATGCCATTATCAGACTAACAGCATCTATTGACATCAACTTGGTTTGTCAAAACAAAATTTAAAAAAAAATGTAGGCCTACAAGACTAGTGTCAACTGAAATATGATTTGGGGCACGAATGTTTTATAGGCTATCTCAGACAGCGTAAATGTTTTAGAGAAAGGTGTGGACACTTCGACGATTACAATCAATCTACGATACATACTAATTATACTACATCTCAACGGTACTACACCGATCGAATCTACATAACAATCAATATCATTTTGAAGTAGATTGTACCGGCTGTCAAGATAAGCACACATAGCCAAGCAAAGGTAACTTCCCACAGAGATTAATTCGATAGAAATCAGAAAATACTGTAATGTAAATTTAACATCATAGTGATTGGCAATGTAAGCTATCCAAATGTTACAGGAAAAATCCAACCCGTGTAAAAGTTGACCTTCATTATACGCCTTTCATATCCGCATAATGGGATACTTGTGCACATGCATATAAATGGGAGCAGGACCAGAACTATTTGCATTTTACAGTGTTTCATCGACGCTGCTTTTATGCGCATGATATCTGCATCGAGACCAGCCTGAGAGTTTGTAAACACAAATAAAAAATAATGCGGATTATTCCAAGGTTCCGTCAAATTGTCACCTTTTAACAGCATGCATCATCTGAGGGGCGTATGTGCGTTACCATGACAATTATCCAAAAGAAAGAAAGAAAAAAAAAGAAAGAAAAAAAAAAGAAAGAAAGAAAAAAGCGCGCATTATTTCAAGAGTTTGTGAATGTAACTTTTATTGCATTGCCTGCATGCATTACTCTTATACGCGAATAATATTGGGGTGAATTTAAGAGGTATTGATGATTGTTAAATTAAGATTCAAGGGATAATTATGTAATTTGAAAAGAAGGAACAGAGGCTATCTCGCCTGAATCGTACTAACTATGAGAGAGACACTAAGTTTGAAAGTATCTATACTATATACAACATGTACAGTACGACATGTATAATTTCAAATAGGCTCAGTTGACAACTTATATTCCGTGAACAGTATCTACAATTTATTGGTTTTCTCTTAACAGAAATTGTATAGCCAGGGTATATTTCAGTGTAAATGTGCTTTTAAAGCAAGAACAGGTCTTTTGTAACTTGGAATAACGCATAGGGTGACGTCATAAAAATGTACCCAATTACGCTTTTCAGATTACCATACTCTCGTTTTCCTACTATTTTGGCTTTCTTTACACTCTCACCAAATTTCACTAAAGGAGCTTCCGATCTGTGTTGTTTTTTTTTTCCCAGTTTCGAATACACACACACACATAAACACACACACCTCAGCACCATATCCAGAATTGGATTTTGCTGAGTATCGACGTGTATATATATATATATATATATATATATATATATATATATATATACACACATTTACATTATTTCGTATATTATACAAACTTAAAATACAACCCAGACATCTTTATGAGTTTAAGCTCACTATATACTGCCAATATTTTCTTCTTTTTTTTTTAAATGTTATGATATCTTATAATTTCCTTCCATCCCTGCCCTTTCTTATCATCGAGTTTTCCTAGACATGCATCTTCTGCAACAAGCAGTCATTGCGGATCTCTGAGCTTCTAGCCCAGGGTTGAGTAAATGCTCCCTTCGTTTTATCTTTAAACTCCACATTGACCCATTGAACCTTAATCTAACTCTGCTCTTTTGATATATCAATTATCTTAGGAAGGTGTCCAATCCTCATTGAAGATCTTATAGTGACCCACACTCGTCAATCTCCAATATAAACGAAGGGAGGAGAAGAAGAAAGAAGACGAAGAAGAAGACTGAATTTGATTGCCGTCTCTCATCGGACCATCCGATGCAGCTGACCGATCTGCGTGGCGCCTTAACGGGAAAAAAAAAATGTAGAACAAGTTACTTAGTTTGGCGGCAGCAGCTTTGACAACTATTTAGCTGTCAAGAGAAACAAGAAACAGGGACTAACATCGTGAACCTTAGACGAAACAACCCTCGTAATTGTCACTATCACCAAGTCCTGTGCGGCATGTCACAAAAAAAGAAAATGGCGTAAAGTCTGCCTGTTAATTTTACGTGATTCGAAGATGGTCGACCAAACGTACAAACACCGCGTCGATACAAATTAAACTCCCTACCAGCTTAACATACCCGTTTTGCTCTGTTTTGGCGCTCATCACTCGTCAGGCGACATTCGATACAGAAGAGCACTTTAAAATGGGAACTACATGCTGGTAGACTCCTCTGCCGTAAGTAGGATGAACATTAAGTCACTGGATATTCTACAAGCTTTCACCACTGCATGCATCCGACTTCTACAACTTCCCGGAGTCTTTACAAGACGTCGTATACCGTGGGAGAGGGCCTTTGATTTGACGTTCAGGCAGAAGGGAACACGCGCTATTAATGTGAGGTGTATACAAAATCAGTGCTTCACGCTACACTGGTCCTTGTTAAAGGGTCAGTAGCAACGTGCTTTTATATTTTTGAACGGCGGGATGCCCGGAGTTCGCTCGTCTCACCCAACTAGTCCCCCGCAGAGAAGCTGTTGTAATGCATGAGCACACGCATAATGCGCTTTGATGAACGTATTTTGGTTAAATAAAACCCTCGACTTATACACACATTACATACACACCTAAGCTCAAACACTGTTAGACATCCTAACACATAATTATGCAAGGGTCATGATGATGACATAAATCATATGGGAAGGATTGTAGAATAGACAGGTACTTATCTTCTTATCTATTGAGTCGTTGTCACCACCCCTCCCCCTGTCACACATCGAATGGCGCATCTCCACGCATGCATGTTATAACATAACAAGTACATGGCATACAGCATTACAATACAAGCAAGAAAGTATAGAGACGACGATACCAACATACAAGTCAGTAAAAGCTTCCGTAAAAATAGGAGCTGTTATCAAGAATTAATCTAGACAGCAATGACGGTAGTATTAGCGTCATGGCGTTTTATTGATGCCAGGAAGTTAGTCGCCCACTTCTCATAACCATCCTGTTCTAGTAGGGAAATATTTCTCAATGATAGAGTGACTTAACCACCTGCCCCCCCCCCCCAAAAAAAAGAATAATAATGATAACAACGTACAAGAAGCACATGATACGACAGAAAAATTCCGAAGTATACAAAATGAACATGTTAGTCAGCAACTTAATACGTATATGTAAAAGTGAGTTTTTCTTAGGTCTATAATCTTATATGTTATTCAGTGAAACAATATATACGTAAAAATGAGTCTTTCTTTTAAGTCTATAGTCCTATATATGCTATTCACCGATTTGATATCTATTACGTAAAAACGAGTCTTTCTTAGGTCTATAATCCTTTTTGTTATTCAGCGATTTAATATCTGCGTATGAACGAGTCTTTCTAGGTAATCCTGATATATGATATTCAGCGACTTAATATCAATGTAAAAACGAGGTTTTCTTATGTCTATAATCGTATCCCTATTCCTCCTTGTCACGTGATTTTATGAAAGATCTCAATCATTTCTTGGTTTTGTCTGAAGCAATTAAGCAACATTGCTGAATTAACATTCTATGTAGGCGTATCAATCAGAGACTGTCGTTGACTGTATCGTCATGCAACGAAAAACCTAAAAAAAAACCTCTTCACATATTACAAATATATATATATATATATATATATATATATATATATATATATATATATATATATATATGTATATATATATATATATATATATATATATATATATGTATATATATATATATATATATATATATATATATATATATATATATGTATATGTATATATAATACACAGGGGAATATAATTATACTTGCACATAATTATCATATTACAAACATAATATTTATTTCTATACTAGATGAATTATCATTGATATATTATATTTGCTGATTTAGGTCATAAAAATGCTTTTTGTATTGGACTTAGCATTCATACTGACAACTTTACATCCCGGCTATTACGTCCTATCTGACGTGTATAACATTTGACAGTGGGATCAATTTGAGTTAGACAACGTTTGAAGATACAAAAGTGCAAATTGACATGTTCAAACCTGATAAGAGAAAATCTTTGACAAGAAAGAAACCATTCAAAGTAAATTTCGCCAACATAACCAAAAGAAAAAAGTGAACGTACAAATCCGAACCCATCGAAATCGGATTACGGCAGCAGTGACCGAAAACTTAAGAAGCATAATCTTTGTTAGTAGTAACTTTATCTATATCTATATCTATATCTATATTTATATCTATATCTACGTATCTATATCTATATCTATATCTATATCTATATCTATATCTATACCTATATCTATATCTATATCTATATCTATATCTATATCTATATCTATAATCTACATAAATTATCATTATTATTATTTTTTTTTTTGTGATTTCCAGATCAGGAAAATGTTTGTTGTATAGGACTTAGCATTCTACTGACAACTTTACATCTCAGCTATTACGTCCTATAATATGTGACGTACATTCGTTACTATTCTTTGACAGCGGGATCAATTTGAGTCAGAGAACGGTTGAAGATGTGTTCAAAAGTACAGATCGACATGTTCAAACTTGAGAAAATATTTGACAAGAGAGAACCCATTCAAAGTAGTCAACATGACCAAAAGAAAAAGTGAACGTACAGATCCAAATCCCACTGAAATCAGATTACGGCAGCAGTGACCGAAAACTTTTAAAGACGCATAATCTTTGTTAGTAGCAACCGTTTGCTGGGTTTCAATGAAGTCAATGATACAAGGCATATACAATCTATCATTGCTATTCCGTGAGACTTCTATCGCATTCTAAAATCCTCCGCCATTTTGTTAGCTTCTTAGGCACAAATACTTGGGGCAGGGTTTATTCTAAGTGGCGGCTTATGTTATTGTGTCTTGTTGTCGAATATTTGCTTGCTCGGTTTATCGGTTGGCGGACGCAAAACAGGGCGTTTGTCATGACAATCATGACTGTGTATGCCTGCACAGGCCCAACCTGTTCAGAGGCAGAGAGACTCCAGAGACGGATAGAGGGATAGAGAAAGAAAGGGAGGGGAGGAGTACTAACTTATTTGTCTTCTTTTGCTGAAACTCCTTGCTTGCAGCTGGCAACGAAAAGACCAGACAGATGAGGTGTCTAGAGCAAAAACTAGAGCAGAACATGCAAGACAAGTGGAATTCCAGTCCAGTTATAAGTTAGTCTTATAAAAAAATTACAAATTCTTGCAAGTACAACAGTAATGATCAAAATCAGATCAGAAAAGTTATGATATTGTGAAGTTTTGCTAATTTCTGCGGGACAATTCTCGTACAGTTGATGTGAATGCAAATAAGTGAGATAAGTGAGCTGATGTCATCACCTCACAATTATTTTCCATCGGTGGTGCACAAAAAATGACGGAAATTCAATGTTCCTGTCATTGAAGCGTAAAACATTATCATTATTCCTAGCTGAATATCTTCAGAATAACGATCAGTTAGATATGATATTAGGATTTGACACAGAGGTGTAATTGCATTTATATGAAAAACTGGAAATTTCAAACTTATTATATACAAAGTATAAGTATGGCAAATTGTGAGGGGATGACAACATCACAACACTATTTGCATGACTGTTCAAGGAATGTGTTCTGAAAAATTAACGAAACTTATATTTTCCAATATTTTTCATCCGATTTTGATCAAATTTTCATTGTTGTGGTAAGAAAATTTTACTCCTTCTTTTCAGACTATATTTCAGCTGCAATGGACTTCCTCTATGATTCCTTTGAAGGCGATATTGTAGTTATTGACAGGTAATCAAATCAAACAAGGCAAAAAATGTAGGAGGGGCCGAGTGCCGTACGAGAGTCGCAAGAATCTACGTGGAAAAGGTGAGGACATTGCATGGTCAATATAATACTTCTCATTTCTTCTGTCGCATCCATTTTTTGTCGGCGTCTGGATTTAGAAAGCAGGTTTAAAAAAATAGCGGTGATCGGAGTTGCAGCTGGAAACTCCCCCTGTTCGATTTTCAGGACTGCATTTAAAAGCTGTGAGACCTACAGCAAAGCATCCTCATTTGGTTTTTATGGGGATGTGTAGGACCATAGGGAAGCTTTATGGGAAGGATACCATCGGTATAGGGAGGACACGTGGTGATCAATGTATGTTTGTTTCGTCAATACTAACCTATACACGAACTCTTCGATTCTCAACTTCTGGTCTCTTATATATTCCGCTCTCTAGGAAATCTTGGGGGTAACGAGCTTTCGCTCACGCTGGACCAACACTGTGGAATTCACTTCCATCACGCAAGCTGAAAGACTAAAGCTCCATAACGTCTTTTAGGAGTAACCTAAAATCCTATTTGTATGACAGTGCGTTTTGAAGACAGACTTTCATGTCTTCATTTTCATCATCTTCTTCTTTTATGGAATATGTACTTTCAATCTTTTGCTCTGGTGTGAAAGCGCCTTGAGCATTCAATCAGAATGGAAAATAGCGCTATGAAAATTGTATGAATGTATGGTATATGTATGTAGGTATGTATGTATTATTATAATTATCATCTATCCCCGAGGATGTCTATAGAACCGCCTTTCCTGTGGAATCCATGCCAATGATATAAACATTGTGTATCAGTTTGTGTTTCATTACATTGTTGTGTTATTATGTGCATTCAAATGTTATAATTTCATTTGTTGGAAATAAAACGAAACGATGGTAAAGCTAGAGGCAAACCGATAGAAGTATAATTATTATGACTGGTGTAACGCGGATAATACTGAAGGAGTGAACCTTGTGTACTTAGAAATAAAAGACGTCCCATTCATGTATGAATACCTTGCATATTATCAATTATCAACCAAGTAAAGGGAGTGTACGAGACCCCCCCCCCCCCCCCCTCAAGCTGAACCTTTGCCAGAGTGGGAGTACTGTAAGGGAACCCTATAGCGGACAAGGATGTATATCTCGAGTTCGAATCCTACCCGGTGCATCATATGGCCCTAAATCCCGCGGGACAAAATGCCCCGTGATGTCCCGGGTGTATTACTTGGTAACGATGTTGCGCTAAAAAGGTCGTCTGGTTTATAGAGCAGTGCTAGTATAACAATGGAGAGACTGCATATGCGGTATACCCTCGATGAATAAGGTCATTTTTCAGTATCATAAGCAGGGGTTATATTGTTTTCATCTTTACCATGGAATCTAGCGTAAATACATTCGAAGGAATTTTGTCGAGACATGCTATGGTGTACGGTTGCTTTATTCTTCACTGGTGTGTAACATTGTGAGACAGATACATTCATCGTGAAGGACTCATGCTCGAGCAATCATAGACAGAACCTTGAAAACTCTATACAGCAATGGATATATCTATACTGAATTGACTCGACTCTATTTTTAAAATTAAATCATAACACTCGTAATCTACAGATATAGGGTGAAAATTACAAGGATATGCTCTTGAAAAAAGTGCCTACTTCTCAATATTTCAAGTGTTTTTTTTCTTTCTTTTAAGGAGTCCATAAGATGGGCAGCCGGGAAAACCCTTGTTCCTTCTACACAATCTGTGCGAGGAACGCCATTCTTCTAATATTACGCGACGTTCTGTAGCAGTATTCATGGTATTAATGCCATCATATACCGTGATAAATGCATAAAAAAATGTATGTATATATATGTATGTATATATATATATATATATATATATATATATATATATATATATATATATATATTTATATAATAATATATATATGCCTACATATGGGTGCATAGCAAAAACGAAACCGTTCCTCATCAGCGCAATGAAAGAAAGCAGACTATTCAAGAGGTTACAGCTCGTTATTCCGAAGGTTCATTGTTCCGAATTTCATTTTCGGATTAACCGATCTTCGGAATAACGAACCTTCGGAATAACGCCACAAATTTTCGGATTAACGAACCCCTTTTCATTTTCGGATTAACGAACCTCTAGGTATAGGGAATTTGCGTGTTTCGGATTAACGACCCTTCGGAACAACGAACCTTCGGAATAGCGAACCTTCGGAATAACGAACAGCACCCATTCAGGATCATTAATATGCTTGTAATCAACAAGTCATAAGTGCAGTAACAGTGTATATCCCACATGGATATACAACTTTGTATATTATTCCCTCCTAAGTAAGACAAACATTATAAAATTATGTCAATATGACAGCATGAATAGAGTCCTGATGATGCTTGAATGTGAATCACTCAATTTTGTTCCACTTTGATCATTCACCCATTCTTTCAACAGTACTATAGCTTCAACGCCCTGCCTCCGCATTTGAACAACGCTCTGCAACAGCATTACTGTTCAAGAGCAATGAAGGAATACTAAGGGCCTATATAGCTACTGCAGTATTATCACTATACCCATTGTCTTTGCGCTATTCGTGCTTCCTTTCATGAAGATGAAAATGGCAACTTTTCTTTTCTTTTTTCCCTATATCACAACTCTTCGTTGTGAAGTATACAGTTTTTACATCGCATCAAAGGGTTTGAGTGGATCGCGCGTAAGGATGGCATTATCGTGTCTTATAACTGTATAAAATTCATCATCTTCTATACGAGAACGGGGCATTTTTCAGCTATAAAGTGAAGTTCAAGGTTAGCCATTTTTATTGAGTGGGTGGGTGTTTGTTTTTTCGTGCACTGTCTGTTTTATATCTCGTGTGACGGCAGTCGACATTACACAGACACAACCGGTCATGATAATAAGTAGGCCTACAAAAACTGAAGCATGACTTACTATAGTCTTTTTACTCTACATGTGAAATGTGATTTAGGAACCTCTGTATACTTACAGCCTCCTCAAGATCTCCAAAATAAACTAACTCATGGTAAACCTATACAATGCTCACAATGAAAACCCGCATGGTACTATAGGAAGGAAAGTACTGTATTACAGCGCAGGAATAACCGCTACAGCAGGTTGATAATAACGTGTAATACCTTTCCCCCATTCTGACGATTATGTGCTCAACTGATTGTATTCTTCGAAGAATCAACGATACGAAAATGAAAGAAAAAGTAAATGAAAGCAAAGAATGATGACGACTCATCAAACATAACAATCGCCTGCATAAAAGAGTATCAACGATCACATAAATTCTTTACTTAATCAAACTTCGGAAGTTAATGTGCCTATGTTTCTTACAGAATCTAAAACACCTTCCAATCGTGCAATGTCATTGCTATCTCACAACAGAGAGGTATCTCTCCCTCACACCTTCCTACTCACAGAATGCATGCAGCCTACGCCAAGAATCTTGGGGGAAGGGAATTTGTCAACATTTTGAATAACCTTGCCGCTTTACAGGACCTATCAGATGAATGAGACGGCAGAATGATTTATGACTCTATCTACAGTATTTGACCATATTGGCTTTGTGTATTGATTTGCTACACTGTCAGACTTTGTCCCGCAAGCGAAGTAGCAAATAATTATGCTTCCGCGTCGTGTGAATGTCAACGTAGGAAAAATGATCACGCATAACGTAATATTGAATGCCCCTAGTAAAAACAAACAACAAAACAAATACAAAACAAAACAAAACAAAACTGAACAAAACAACACACACACACTATGTAATGGGCCTTAGAAAATATGTCTTGAACTTTAATCCAGTCGCACGAAACTTTATAGGCCCTACTATTCCTTGAAAAGTCTCATATCAAGATAATTGGCAAGGCTGGAAGAACTTACCTCACAGATGAAAATGATCTTGCAAATCTTCCACGAGCATAATATAAGAGTGAAATTGTATTATGGGGCCCCTTACACAGCCAGTGCTTTCGAGAGAGACAGAACGGTGGAGAATGAGATGGACCGTGGCCCCGAGCTAGCGCACGATTGGCGCTCCTTTCTGAACAACGTGAAGTCAACTGAAATGAGACGTGATGGTCAAATTCTTTGCTCTAGAAACGTAGGACTATAAATCAGTAGCTCCACGCTTGTAACATCCAAGATGACACCATACTATGGATCACGTGTCAGTGTTTTCCTGCTTTCCTGACAGTACGTAGGACCTTGGTAGGTCCGATCGAGCATGTATCCTTGCTCTTGACTGAGTATCTCAGATCTCGAGGCTTGTACACCTACGTTTTTGGCAGGCTTGATTGTTTCGAGGCTGCGCGTTTCACATTGGTCTCCTCATACCTCAACGACCGCCTCTCTCGTGACAGAGAAACGCGAGTCACAAACCTGGCCAGTGAGTGCTTTATTTAGCCGGTATACCAGCATAAAGTATCAGGAAGAAGTGGTGGGGGGGGGGGGGGGTACAACAGCATTGCCGACACTACATGCTTGCTATAATACTGATTAAAAAGCTATACCACAGACGATTATGTAATACAACATGTACAGTGTAAAGTGGAAAATCTTCGTAATCAGTTGGTGTGACATCTCTGTGTGTAGGCCATGATGCTACAAAACAAAGATTGCTATTGCACATTTATGGCTGAGGATAAGCCAGGGACCAGATAAACAACTAATGTTCTCATTTTGTGGGAAATCAAGAAAAACACTCATTCTCTTCACCTGCTGATGCCTTTCTTCGTTTCCTATTCTGATATCCTCAGAGGAGGATAATTATTATGTGACTCCATAGACCATAATATCTCTAGTCCCCGTATCCCAAACCTCATGTAGGAGGTATAAGGTGAGTGCCTCATTCGGAATACCACACATCCCCCATCGTGCCTATGTATACCTACTGAACTTGACTCATATAGCAGAGCATGATTTATAGCAGTCACCCGTCCAAGATTTGTTTCCCATTTCGCACTGAAACCTTAGCCTTAGCTCTGGTTGAGCGCGTTCCCACCGCTGAAAATTGATGGACTCAGCGACTGACTGCATCGTTCTGTCAAGAAAGTGAACAGAGAGCGGGAAGGGCCGCCGAGGGACGCAACACCATTAAAGGGGAATGCTCTGGTGATTAGTTCAACGACCATGATGTTTCTTTCCCCAGATGACTGTAATTGCCCATATAATTGGCCGCATGCATTACGCACGGGTCTATCTATGATGGAAGAGATTATTAAATAAGGTCTGACCTATCAGGAACGTTATTTCGTTCATCCGTCTACACCCACAAAGGTACTCTGCCATGTTTGAAGACATATTTTGTGTGCACTTAACTCGCATATCATCATTGACTAGGGGTGAATGAAAAAGACTTTATTGAACAGACAGTATATAGGGCATTTATGTATATACCGTGAACAAAACTACAGTATAAATTAGGAATTATACTCAATTTCATTAAAACCTCAGAGTATTCCTTAAACAAATACGGGGTTTGGGACTCGAATAATTTCAAGGTCATTGATTCTATTTTAAGAGTTTATTATAGTGTATTTCTTCTTTCGCATTTATTATCAATGGGGAAAAAACTATTCATTTAACCATTCATGCAGCTCTTCTATTATTTACAATGCAGTCAACCAATCTGTACGTTTTATTTGAATGAATTATCTCCATATTATAAGCAATTTGAACCACTTAAATTATACACGCAAAGTAGATAATTGGTGTTACCGACTACTGGATAGTAGAGGCTTATCGGTGAATGTTTTTCTCTTGAAAACGACAAGAACATGCTTGTCGAAACGTCGGGAGTGGGCATGTGCGCAAGCTCTAATAGAGATACAGACAGACAGATAGATATCCTGTAGGAGAACAACAAGAGACAAATACAGTCATGTACATCATGTATTGTATACAATGTACAATGTAGCTGACTTTTAACCGAACAGAACTTCCAGCGAAGGAAACTTATCATATAATGAAGAAAAAGCTTGCGTGACCAAGACCATAAAAATCAACGGGATGGCTACACCCGGGTGACTAGTATCTCGTGCCTTTGGCTCTCTGTACAGGATCTCCAAGAACCATGGAACAGTGTTTGTAGCTTCATGGACGGAAAAATTTATTTATCGACCATGCACCCTTTCACTATCTTAATGGGTCATAAAATTTAGGTACGACAGTCGCTAAGTCACAGTCCCGGTCCCAGTCCCAGTCCGTTAAAAGCTCGAACTATTATGAGAATTTTGGAAAGCGGACCATCCGCTGAATCCGTTGCACAAAATGGGTATAGCCATGGGCGTCACGGGGAGGGGGGTGGGGGGAGGGGGTGCGTTGGTGCGAACGCATCCCCTTTCAGTTGAGGACGAGTCCCGAGTATACTCGGGCAGGTGTCTATGGGAAATGCGTGTTGCAGCAATATGAAACCGTCCTCAACGGGTTAATAACATTTTACTTATCAAGACTAATATGCACGCAAAATTTGAATCTCCATGGTCTCGAAGGTGGGACAGGCCTTTTTCTTTCTTTTTTTCTTTTCTTTTTTTGATTGATTGTCAGCTGAAGAGACCCAGAAGTGGAATCAGAAAGATATATACGCACCCCCTTGAAATAAAGCTGGTGACGCCCCCGTATAGCTCTTTCAAAGAGAATAATGTAGCTTTTCAGAGCTGTTTTGAAACAACATAAAAAGAAAACCAGAAAAAACAAGGCAAGTGCCAAATTGTGTCTCGCCCATTCGCGAACAAGGTATTAATATTTTTTATAACTCCCAGAAGTTAATTGACCTGCTTATGACCTTTGACCTTGTGATGACCTAAAACTCCCCAAGGGACATCTACCGTCCAAGTTTGGTCACAAACGAACATAGGGATCAAAAGTTATGAGCCACAATCAAAACGTGCCCTAAAAACAACATTGGGCCCTAAAAGTTTGTTGACCCCTGTCTGTGACCTTTGACCTTGTGACGACCTTCACCTCCCCAAGGGACATCTTCCATCCAAGTTTGGTCACAAACGGACAAAGGGATCAAAAGTTATGAGCCATAAACGAAATGCGCCCTAAAAACTTAACATTGGGCCCTAAAAGTTCGTTGACCCCTGTCTGTGACCTTTGACCTTGTGGTAACCTTCAACTTCCCAAGAGACATCTACCATCACCCAAGTTTGATTGCCATTGTAGCAACATGTGTCGAGTTACGTGTGATAAGAGAGTCTTGCAAGTAAACTTAAACGTATGACCTCAAATGACCTTTGACCTTATCATGTGACCTTCAACGGCACCATAACATGAAGGTACCCCCAGTGCATCTATGACCCAAGTTAGGTTGTAATCCAAGCAACTTATGTGAAGTTATTTGTCAAAAGAGAGTCTTGCGGGTAAACTTTAACATAGAAAAGAGAGTCTTGCACATACTCTTTAATATATGACCTCAAATGACCTTTGACATCATTACATGACCTCCGACAACACCATAACATGAAGATACCCCTAGTGCTTCTATCACCCAAGTGTAGCTGCCATTGCTGTAACAGTTGCCAAGTTATGCATCATAAGAGAGTCTTGCAGGTAAACTTTAACATTTGTGACGGACGACGGACGGACGACGGACGGACGACGGACGGACGCCATTTGGATCCCTTAGTCTCGCCTTCACCTCCGGTGGGCGAGACAAAAAAGGGAACACATGCACATAAGCCGGCGTCCTCTCAAAACACAGATAACATTTACACAATAGATCATTGAAGTCCTCCATTCAATATCCTACAGTGTATTTATTCCAGGAAATGTTTTGTCACAACACAAGTCCACAAGTATCTTTCATTTCCCCTCACTCCCCCACCCCGCCGTCTCTCTCTCTCTCTCTCTCTCTCTCTCTCTCTCTCTCTCTTGCCTACAATGAACAGTGCTGCGATTATGTCCCAGAAGGTCCATGACATTCGCTCCTGCGACAGTTTGCTCCCATGAAATATCTGCACGCTAAACCAAGCATAAAATTCTATCCACAAACATAAAACTAATTCAATGAATCCTAATCCTCAAATCAATCTAAACCTAAATCTCTATCACAATTCTCACCCTATCCCCAACCCTGACTTCTAGGAGAAAATGAGACCGGAGCAATTGTCGCAGGAGCAGTAAATGTCGTGTTAATGCCCAAGGAAGCTGTTATAAAGACTGTTCTGATGCGACGTTCTGTGAATTTACTTTAGCGGCTTGACATTACATGAAACGTTTGTAGGATCTAAAGCATAGGTCCTTTCATTCCCTAATACGATCCCTTTGCAGTGAAATTGAATTCATCTATGCATCATTTATACTTTCGGTTTCTTCTGAATTGCGGTTGCATAAAAGCTAATATTGGGGAAAGATGATCAAATATTGGTAAACGTTCACAAATAGTAAAAGATACAATTACAAACATTTTATGCAAATGTACAAAGATGATAACAGGATCATAGCCAGTTGCTGAAGATATGATCCCGCCGGATCCCGCTATATTTATGTTTACTAAAATCTAAGTTAACGGTTTTTCAAAACATTCTCTCTGATTATAGGCTGTCGTTTTTACACCTTCATTCGTTTCTCTTTGAGGCAAATTTAAGTTTAGGACCAATGAAGTGAATAGTCTTGGTCCATGATAATGTACAAAGACCTGTTTCTCGCAGAGATATTAAACTCTTATGCAACAGATTTTAAATCTTCCAACCGGTAGTCACACACAAGGCACATGAATACAATAATCATGTTAAGGTATAGCTGTTCACAGTTTCACAGTCAGTGTCCTCACAAATAAAGACTGAGCAGTATCATTGTCATCAAATGTTAAAAGTACTTTTATTGCAAAATAAGATGAAATTCTCCAATAATTAGACAAAGAACAGCATTTTCCCCAAATATTACATAACATGCTTACTCATAGAGCACAATAGTCTTTTTAAGTGGCAAAAAAAAAAAAAAAAAAAAAAACCCACCAAAAAATCGTGGAATTGAAAATTAAAGAAATGTCAATATTCATGTACATTGTACATTGTACTTTAAAGTTAGTGTATATGGTGTAGCATACTTATCAAAATATTGCAAGCAGTGGCCTGCCCAATTCAAACTGACCCTTTAACGAGTTGAAAATTGTCTGAGCAGAGCTTTGTTCTTTCATTGCTGAAATGAAAACACAGGTATTTCAACGTGAGAAAAAAATATATATTTCATGAAACATACATTAGCCTACAAACACAAAACCCAAGCTTCTCAGACATGGCAAAGTGGACATGGTATATCTGCTTACCTGTCAGCTTTGAACATACTGTAATATATCATAGATCCCCCAAACAGCTAATTCCCTGCTGCAGTCAGAGTGAAGTGCACAACTAACACCAAGTCACCCCCTTTTTTCCCCCTCAATAATTTCCTCACAATTCCCATCATGTACGAGTACTAGTACCTTCAGTTTTCACCAGTTTTTTTGGTATGCCTTTTTTTTTCTTTTAAATAAAACAAAAAACATTTTTTTTTTCTTCCTCGTGGAATGTGGGACAGGTGAAGGGCAACGATTACAGGATTAAGAACACGCAGATTTAGTGTGCCACATACTGTGGCAACATCATGGCCATTGATGCACTCTGCTATGACGATGAGTTGTTTGTGTTGGCAGGCTCTCAACATTGACATGAAAAATCTGATGAAACTATATTCAGGAAGCATGTGGTAAATTGCGCTTCACTTGTGTTTGTGTTGTACTTAAAGGTACAGTATAATCTTGAATGACATCAAGACTTCACCAAACAAAGTATTTCACCATGCCTCTGCTGTGCACTCACAAACATGGAACATAATTCACACAGTTCTGAGCATTTCATAAGACCTGCTGTATATGCCATACATATAAAAAAAGAAATCCACATGAGAGCAAGACAATATTAATCAGATGTGTTAATTTTCCTCAGTTTGTCTCCCTCTACAAATGAAATTTGTAAGATCGCACCTGCTGATCTGTAATTTAACAAACATGTCGGAAAAATAAGAACCATGGGACTCAAACCTGTCATCTACCGCTTTCTCGGCAGCGACACTACCACCAAGCTATCCCTGGTTGCCGGCAGTGACATGATGAACTTGGAACAAATGCCCAAGCCCTGAAATTCTGACATTGATATGTTAAGTAGTCCAAGGTGGACAAGGCATTAATGAAAGCAAGAAATATGAATCAGAGGGGTGAAGGTTGAGGTGTGAGTTTTCTTCAATTTGTTTGAGTCCCGTGGTTCCTCTTTTCTGACACGTTTGTTAAATCATAGATCAGCAGCTGCGATCTTACAAATTTCATGTGTAGAGGGAGACATATTGAAGAAAGTTCACACCTCAAATCTCCAAATGTTGACGAGTTGGCAAATTGAATGGCAAGCCAAAATACTGACTCCTGTAACAAAGTTGCAAATCTATATTCCCTCCAGGATAGGAAATCACTAACTTCATCCTTGACAAAGGGGTAATAATTGTTTTTCATCCCATCACTTTGATTCTTTATCTTAACCATTCAACAGACAGCTCCACATGTCTTGATTCACAAAGTGTTATGCTGTCAAAGTATAAACATTGACAGTATAATAGACCTCTTCCTTTTTGGGCAGATGTAAGGGGGGGGGGGGCTTCAGTATGTTTAATAATATTTAATCTATGCACTGACATAGCAATGCACCCTGACTCATTGCATAACCCATTGAATGATCTTTTCTAGTAATTTCGGGAACCCCTGCCAGTAATTTACAAACTTTACATAATTTTAAAGTGTTTTAAAATCAAATAAGTCTATACTAGCAGAAATTGCTGTAAAACAATATGCTGTCATCAAAGTCGTTTAGATCGAGTATAAAAGTAAAGAATCTCAGCCCTGTTGCGCTAAACATTGAGATTGATCTCAGCTAACACCGATATACAAAACCAAGTACCCTAAGTACAATGTGAGTCTCAAAGTTTGCAACTCTTGATAGCCAAGAGTCAAATACATGTACTCTTGTTTATTTACAGCACTCTTCACTTACTTGCATAGAGCTGATGTTACAAAATCAACTTCATTAAAGGGAAGATAAACCCCAAGAGCAATGTGGATTGAGTGAAAGCAGCAGCATTAGTAGAACACATCAGTGAAAGTTTGAACAAAATCGGACAATCGATGCAAAAGTTAGGAATTTTTAAAGTTTTGGTGTTGGAACCGCTGGATGAGGAGACTACTAGAGGTTATGACGTATGAGTGGACAACAATACCAAGAAAATATAAAGAAAATACTACAAAAATCCATTTTTCGTGAAAATTACAAATTCCATCAACTTGATATTTACATATGTTAAGGGTACCAATTATTCCCCCTGCTTTCTGAAAGCGGTTGGTCCATTGCTCTTTCATAATTTTAGAAAAGTGAATTTTTGTTGAATTTCCTTTATATTTTCTTTGTATTGTTGTCCACTCATACGTCATATCCTCTAGTAGTCTCCTCATCCAGCGGTTCCAACACCAAAACTTTAAAAATTCATAACTTTTGCATCGATTGTCCGATTTTCCTCAAACTTTCACGGATGTGTTCTACTAATTTTGCTGCTTTCACTCAATCCACATTGCTCTTTGGGTTTATCTTCCCTTTAACTGTGATTCCCACAATTTGTTTTTAATGAATAAACCTGTGGCTGTTGAAAAAGCAGTGATGCCACCCTTGTAAACAACACTGCAGTATTCAGAGGGTTTAAAAGGGCACATTTTTGGTGGAAAACAGTATTTTCACCTTTCCTGCAAAAGACATACGTGTGGTTATAGAATTCGGGGAAAACAGTATTTTCGATGTAGCCTGCTGTATTTTTGGCAGAAAACAGTGCAAAATACAGTGCACTCCCATTACAACAAACACGGCCATAATGAAATTTGTTACAATGAAGTGGAAATTATGGTCCCAAAATTATCATCACAAGTGTTCTTCTGCAAAATTTGCTTACAGAAACACAGTTATAGCAAAGATTTTGTCACAACAAACTTGTTACACAGCATAACAAATATTAACACAGCATCTCTACATGGGCGAATACATTGTACTTCATATTTCCCTGTGATCAAAAATAGCTAATCACTCTGCATTCACTCCTTGTGTCACACACCATTTCCAAGGAGAACTTACATTATCACATGTTCATCCTAAATAAATCCATATTAATAATGTTAAAGGTTCATTTTTCCAAAAGACACAAGCTCTGTATATCTGGATATTCATAAGTTCGAAAATGAAATAGCATCTGTTATTATGAACATTTGCGGCGTTATTCTGAATGTTTATTATTCCCAAGATTTGTTAATCCAAAAATGAAATGATGTTCATTATTGCAAAGGTTTGTTAATATGAAAATTATGGGAATCTTTCATATTTCAAAGAATCGTTTAGTAGAAAATGAAATAAGGTTCGTTTATCCAAAAATGAAAAGGAAAGGTGAGTATACTAACAAAACTTCGGCATTAAAAACCTTTTACATGTACTGCCTATGAATTAATGAATTTTTGGTATGAGAAACTTTCTTCCATTTTTGCATTAACAAACCTTTTTTTTTTTTTTTGTTTTTTTAGACTAATGAACCTTCAGAATAATGAATATTATTTCATTTGTGGATTAAAGAACTCACCTTTGGAATAGCAAACCTTTGCAATAATGGGCCTTTGGAATAAAGAATCTTTGGAATAACAAATACTAACCAAATTCTAAACCCATCACTTTCATACACATTTTCAAACTGAGCATGAAAGTACAAGCAACTCTATGCTCACTGTTAAACATAAAATTCAAATGAAATAAATGAGTTTGTATCTCATCTAGCATTGCTTTGCAATGTATAATGAGCATTTGATAAACAACATAATATATGCATGGTTTTGTGGTTTTCATCATATATTGCATTTGTTCAGTTATGATGAAACTTTTATACATACAAAAGAAAACTAACAGTTGGTTCCGAGAACTTCATTATAACAGGAGTGCACTGTACTGCAAAAAGTAATAGCTGACACCTCTGCAAAAAGAAATGATCAGGATACATTGCTAGAAAATGATTGAATCAACCCTGACATTGTATAAAGCTTCCCTTGACATTGTATAAAGCTTCCAAAGGTTTTCATATTTCACTTTATCTAATAAAAAAGAGTATCAGATGAATGAATAGGGTAAATATAAAATATTTGTAAGCAAAGAAAAAAAAAGTTTTGCAAATCTGGCTTAGAGGTGCACTCACACAAACATAGCTATCCATGAGGGAATATGAAGCAATCTCTATGCTATAT
The DNA here is from genome assembly GCF_964275005.1 of Diadema setosum. Classification (NCBI taxonomy): domain Eukaryota; kingdom Metazoa; phylum Echinodermata; class Echinoidea; order Diadematoida; family Diadematidae; genus Diadema; species Diadema setosum. The sequence continues at coordinate 27,279,760 of NC_092698.1, read as the reverse complement.
ATCTTTGAAGATGAGACTCTGTAACGTTGAAGGTCAAACAAGGTTGAGCACTTCTAAATGCTTAAGAAAAAAAAAGAGAAAAGCAAATTGTCCACATTTTCCATATAGTTTTAACCATATTTCTTGTTTGATAAACTCTTTCAATGAGACAGATGGATTTTGTGGAAGTATATTACACCTGGCATAATCATTATGACAATGATGACAACAGCGCAGATGAAATTGTTTTCTTACAAAGCAACTGAGGATGCACAGGTGATATAAAACACTTTCATCTTTGGTTATAACACTTATTGTGAAGGAGGTACAAAGACAAGACATACCTAAAGTTAACAGTAGAGCAATCAAGACCTATAAAAAAAAGAATATACAAAAAGAAGAAAAAGAAAATAAATATTCAGAATCTCATACATTCATTCACACAGAATACCAGTAAATTATTTAACTTGTGTGAAATATTCCAAGTTATGACAAAATATATTATAGCCATCATATCGTCGCCGGTCACACGAACCGACGAATCCCTCAGGTTTGCGTAAGAATGACAATTCGAGAAAATTGCGTTTGAAGTTAACCCATTTTTGACTTATGGTTGCTACACTATCATGTCTATAATTTCCAATTATTTTTGTAGTACATCAGACTTCAATTCTTGCTCTAACTTGTGAAGTTTTTATCGAATTGTATTATGAACAAATAAGCGGGAAATCGTCGAAGAGCTGCATGCATGTATTTTCGGTCTGCAAAGAACGTCGTCATTTTCCATGTGTGTCCATATGTACATGTACATTGAGCGTTGTCATTGTCAACACATGTATTACATAGTACACGCACTGTGCGCGCGGTCAATGAACTGTTGAATCTCAAAAATTACACGCAAGTCAATGCGCACTGATTCGACGGTTCGGTGACCGCGCGTACTAGTACGCGCGGTCACCGAACCGTCGAATCGCCTGATTGTTTAACACACGCGTCTATGGGGAAAACAAATAATTTTCACAAATGGAATTACATACTTCTACAAAAGTGATAACTACGTAAAAATTACACCGAATTACAACACTGAGAATTTCAGAATATGTAGTATGGAATATCTACTATCGAAATGATTGAAAATCTCAAAATCGAAAATTTTACCCAACATCGAGTGATTCGTCGGTTCGTGTGACCGGCGACGATATGTTTGCATGTTATACCCACAGTGCACTCCTGTTATCACGAGCATGGTTATAACAAAATTCTTGTTACAATGAAGTAAAAATTAATGTCTTACAATTGTCTTCTATATATCTTTATATACTTCACTATTCAGCTATAATGAAATTTCAATTTAACAAAAGAAAAATGCCAGTTCGGAGGATTTCATTATAATGGTAGTCACCTGTATTCCATATTATATATGGATATTGTCAATCTTGGTGCATTTTGCATAATTTTTTCTGTTTCAGCGATAAGAATAACACATTTCATATGACTTAAAGTCAGAAGTAATTGGATAAGTAGCTAAGAATGGATAAAGGCTGTTTGTTGATGCAGTCTGGTATCTTTGGCTCAGTAGAGAGTCCAGCGCATATCATGTGTAACTGCTGATATTTCAGACTTGGGGCTGTCTCCATGGCTACGAGAAACCGCTATCTGACGAAGAGGTATTCAGTCCACAGTGACATCCTCATCAATGGCAGGGAACATCTCGAAAAAGGCCTTGAGAGAAAATGTGGACAGATTTATTAACCCATGAGAAAGCTGCAAGACAACATGCCTATTATTATGCAACAGACAAATTTGGGTTTTCAGCATACCCATCATAAAGTCAACCTCACCTGAGTCGACCTTCTTCTTCTTCTTCTTCTGGTTAAGTCTGCCTCCTTCAATAGCCTGAAGATTCTTGCAGACTGACCTTTCACAAGTTGAAAGATTGTCCAAATCAAAGAACAAGGCAAGTGCCAAAATGTGTCTCGCCCATTCGCGTAGAAGAAATTAATGTTTTTCTAAATCCCGAAAGTTCATCGATCCTGGCCTATGACCCCTTGACCTTGTGGTGACCTTCAACTCCCCAAGGGACAATTACCATCCAAGTTTGGTAACAAACAGACATAGGGATCAAAAGTTATGAGCCATAATCGAAACGCGCCGTAAAAACTTAAAGGGAAGATAAACCCCAAGAGCAATGTGGATTGAGTGAAAGCAGCAACATTAGTAGAACACATCAGTGAAAGTTTGAAGAAAATCGGACAATCGATGCAAAAGTTATGAATTTTTAAAGTTTTGGTGTTGGAACCGCTGGATGAGGAGACTACTAGAGGTTATGACGTATGAGTGGACAAGAATACCAAGAAAATATAAAGAAAAGTCTACAAAAATCCATTTTTCATGAAAATTACAAATTCCATCAACTTGATATTGACATATGTTAAGGGTAGCAATTATTCCCCCTGCTTTCTGAAAGAGGTTGGTCCATTGCTCTTTCATGATTCTAGAAAAGTGAATTTTTGTTGAATTTCCTTTATATTTTCTTTGTATTGTTGTCCACTCATACGTCATATCCTCTAGTAGTCTCCTCATCCAGCGGTTCCAACACCAAAACTTTAAAAATTCATAACTTTTGCATCGATTGTCCGATTTTCCTCAAACTTTCACTGATGTGTTCTACTAATGTTGCTGCTTTCACTCAATCCACATTGCTCTTGGGGTTTATCTTCCCTTTAATATTGCTAGCCCCTAAAAGTTAATTGACTCCCGTCTGTGACCTTTGACCTTGTGATGACCTTCAAATTCCCAAGGGACATCTACCATCTAAGTTTGGTAACAAACGGACATAGGGATCAAAAGTTATGAGCCATAATCAAACACGCTGTAAAAACTTAACATTAGGCCCTGAAGTTCATTGACCAATGCCTGTGACCTTTGACTTTGAGGTGACCTTCATGTGTAGTAAAATGAGTAACTTTGTATAACCACTCTTCCCTCCAAGTTTGATTAAAATTAAAGTCCCCAGTAGAGAGTTATTCAAGTTTTTGTAGCGTTACGGACGGATGACGGACGGAGGACGGACGGACGGAGGACGGACAGACGCCGCAGGCGATCCCTTAGTCTCCCCACACCTCCGGTGGGCTCAACAAAAACTATACACCAAATGGACAGAGAAATGTGTTAATTCTATTGTGTAAGTCAAAGTTCTCTTGAGTCGAAGAATTGTCTCCAGTGCAGTCCCTTGGATTCAGCATAGGTGAGGTTGGCTGAACTTGTATTTCATATCAGTGAAGGCTAAATAGTATTCAAGTAGAACCATCTCTTTTGAGCATTATTTGTTGGCTCTACTGGAGAGAGCCATTGGCAAATGCCCAAATCGGTATGACCATGTGACATCGGCTACTTCATGTCATACAACACAGATACAGTAAGCTTTCACCTGGTGAAGCCTGAATGCTTTGGCTGACTAGAACTTTTTATGGAATTGGACATCCTCATAGGATACCCTATTTCTATCTTACTACCAAAAGGAAGGACACAAGAGAAACATTTCACATGACTGATTTGTTCTAAATTTTGGTTAACTTGAATTCAAACCTCATGTTTGTCTTGTGAAGAAAGCAAAAACTCACTTCTAAATTTTGTTTTGGCTTTCTTTGATGATTGATCCATCATTTCATCACATTCAGCTAAAAAAAAAAAAATCGCAAAAATAAAAATAAAAGCCCCGCGAAATATTTGGTGGATACAGTAATAGCAACTGCAAAGAGCTCAGAGCTCATGCAAAGAAAAAAAAAATCCCATTTCGTTTAGTAAACATTAAAAAAAACTGAAAAAAAAAGCAAAGAAAAGGACAGGTCAGTGAACTCACCCTACAGAGGACAATAAGTTGAAAGAGCCCAGAGGTGCAGCCCATCTCTCGACAGGAATGCATGCTGAGCATGGGGGCCCCAACGTCCACGGTCCTCATGCCGAGGTTGGCCGACAAGATGGGCCCAATTGTGGTGCCGCAGGGCATGTCGTTGCGCACAACAAATTCCTACAGGGGCATTGTTGATGTAGTGGTGGTGGTGATACAGGTGGTAGGAGTGGTAGTCGTGTTGGTAGTAGCAGTGGTGGTAGTGGCGGTGATAGAGGTGGTAGGAGTGGTAGTCGTGTTGGTAGTAGCAGTTTTGGCAGTGGTGGTGATAGAGGTGGTAGGAGTGGTAGTCATGTTGGTATTAGCAGTAGTGGTAGTGGTGGTGATAGAGGTGGTAGGAGTGGTAGTCATGTTGGTATTAGCAGTTGTGGTAGTGGTGGTGATAGAGGTGGTAGGAGTGGTAGTCATGTTGGTAGTACATTGTAGCAGTTTTGGTAGTGGTGGTGATAGAGGTGGTAGGAGTAGTAGTCGTGTTGGTAGTACATTGTAGCAGTGGTGGTGGTGATAGAGGTGGTAGGAGTGGTAGTCGTTTTGATAGTAGCAGTGGTGGAAGTGGCGGTGATAGAGGTGGTGGCAGTGGGGGTGGAAGTCATGTTGATAGTGGTGGTGGTAGTGATGGCAGTAATTGTGGCAGTATTGGTGGCAGTGGGGGTGGAAGTCATGTTGATAGTGGTGGTGGTAGTGATGGCAGTAATTGTGGCAGTATTGGTGGCAGTGGAGGTGGTAGTCATGTTGGCAGTGGTGGTAGTCAACAGTGGTAGTGGAGGTAGTACAAGTGATGGTAGAGAAAGTGGAAGAAGTGTGTCAGTTCAATGATGCACAAATTTCACTAAATCATACAGGCAATTGCATCAAGGCCAACAGATGCAAAGATGCTCATGCACAAAACTATAAACAAACGAATGCAAATATCCTTCACATTATTATGAGTTCAGTAAAACCATCATGACTAATTCAGGTCCAGTCTAGGTATTGATAAATCAAGTACAGTTCGACCTCGATTATCTGGCCTCCTTTTATCCGGAAATCTCTATTATCCGGACCGCGTTCACGCAGTGAAGGACTTTTTTTCCCATCCAAAAATTGAGAAAAAACAGTGACTTGCATGGATCTATTTCACTAATTTCATAAGATGTGCATTATAGGTTTCTCAATATTTAATGAGGTAAAACATCTATGATTTTCACATTAAAAGGTATACTTTATTTTTGTGAAGAAGGGACTACAATTTTAGCATAATTCTAGCATAGATTACACCACCGTTGCGGGGTATGCTACCTGCCTAGCTGCCAGTGCACTGGGACGGCAGCTTGGATGGCAGCTATACACAATAACATTGTGTCTCCCATATCCGGCTAATTCGCTTATCCGGATGAGCGCCGGTCCCGACATGGCCGGATAATCGAGGTCGAACTGTAGTCCACAATCACAACACTTTCAGCCTTCAGCACGGAGGGTAAAACAGAATCTTGTCATGATAAAATGATGCTGCACAAGATGCGCCCCCCATCAAAGAAAATGGAAATGGTCCACATACAATTGTGTGTTGGCTTTAGAAATGGTTCTTGGACTAGATTAAAGCTCTTGAGTGATCTCAATGTCTCGTTTATTACTAATTCAGTCTCACCTGCAGAGGAACGTCGCCCTTTTCAGCTAGCATCTTGAGAATGGCGGTGGAGACGGCGGTGGTGGCATACCGCTGCTTACTGTTGATCTTGATCACTGGTCCCTGTGGAAGTCATGATTATAGAAATGAATTAAATGTTTGACACAGCAAAAGTATAGATCTATATTTAGCATCTCATTACCAGGTATATTTTGTCTTTTTGTCAGTGCTGTCTCCACTTACATTGAAGATAATCCAGACGAGAAAGGTTTATCTGCAAGAATGGCAGTTTTCATACTACACTGTATCAGCATTTTTGACACCACATGTGTAGCAGTGTATTTCAGCCCATTAGTGTAAAATGCACATCTGCAATTTGCTTTAACCTGGAACTATTGTACAATGAGAATCCCAAAACCGGCAAATAATACCTCTTCTGAAAGCTGAGAACATATTAAATGTGAATATTATATATGAACTTTTGCATGCCAATTGCAATGTAGAAAATAACCAAAGAGAATGTTAAGTTGAATTCTGCACACCTGTGTAAGTGCCATTGTGGCAGAATATTGCCTCATCATTTGATGACGACACAAGTGGCCTCATATTTTCAAAGCAGCGAACGTGTATGTGAATCGGTGCTAATGTCCATGTAGATTTCTAAAATTCTATTTAACCAAATGGCACCAAAATCACAATACTACATAGCGTATTTTCAAACACTCATGAAAATATGAACCGCTTCAGTTGCTAGGATCTGTTGATATTGATAACAAATGCATGTTGTAGCTCAAAACAACTCACTGTCACTCTTCGCGAGCTTTGCGGCGTACGCTGCTTGCAGTCTGAAATTAGAAAAAAAAATCTGAATCAGAAATTAATACTAACTGTCCTTAACATTTTAAAACTCTTTATTTTTGTAAAACAGCTTCAAATACGTCCTTAAAGTGATGACAGCCAATGACAGTGAGGCAAGCTCCTGCTCAAATTACAGTTGTGTGACAGCAGTCTGGTAGGTGCATGTGTGTACATGAGTGTGTGTATTGTCCAGTTGGCCAACCTTGTGGCAGCGGCTGTTCAAGCGGCCAGCAAAGGCAGTGTGCTAGTGAGTCGCACTGATGCGTGCAAAATACATCATGTAGCTTGCAATGCAAAGTCTAGGTCTAGTACACAGTATGCAGTCAGTGCAATGGGTGTAAAAGCAGGGGAAACTACAATTAATGCAAATGTTGATAAGAATGCCATTCATACCGATTCCCACTGTAATATATTAGGGTCAAGCCAAGATATATCTTCATTCCTTCTTGTGAGCAGTTCATTTTTATCATCATCACCATCATGCAGCTGTTTTGGCCCACCCCCCTTTCACAAAACTATGCAGCCAGCACTCCAGCTGAATAAACGGCATCAGCAGCCGCATCTCGACTGCTTTGGGGTCAAAATCACCTAAATATCCATCATCAATGTTTGAAATTCATAGAGGATTATGACTCAGTATCGTGCCCTCCTTTCTCCTTTTCATTGGTTTCCAATTCAAAACTCAAATAAAAAATGTTGTTCTAGCATTTTCCTTCAAACAATGGTTTGGGATCAAGCTACACTGCACAGACTGTGTAGAAAGCATGCACTCACTTTGGCCTTTGGAGTACGCAGCTGGCTGGCACAGAGCACAGGCCATTTGTGACGTCATTGGAATCAGGATATTTTAGGCAAGAGTAGGTCGTTTGACCGCTCACATTTTCACTGAATTTTATGCATAATTTCTCTTTTTTTTTTTTTTCTCCCATTTTCTTTGCTCACTTTTCCACTAATAATTTATATTCTTTCTGGTCAGTTTATTCTGTCTTTATTTGTTACAAACTCAAAAAGCTGCATCACTTCGGTGATCCCTCGCATTTATCCCCAAGTTGAATTATCCTTCGGGTTTATGCCAGGTTCAAGTGTGTGCGTGTGTGTCACACACAAACACACTGCTATAGCTTCTGACCACCCGAGCATTGAGAATTAAGGGTTTCTGGGACGAACACTGCACTAGGGCTTTCTATAGCTCAGTCGGTAGAGCACCGGTCTAGCAATCCGGAGGTCTCGGGTTCGAATCCCGATGGAATCCCATTTTCTTTGCTCACTTTTCCACTAATAATTTATATTCTTTCTGGTCAGTTTATTCTGTCTTTATTTGTTACAAACTCAAAAAGCTGCATCACTTCGGTGATCCCTCGCATTTATCCCCAAGTTGAATTATCCTTCGGGTTTATGCCAGGTTCAAGTGTGTGCGTGTGTGTCACACACAAACACACTGCTATAGCTTCTGACCACCCGAGCATTGAGAATTAAGGGTTTCTGGGACGAACACTGCACTAGGGCTTTCTATAGCTCAGTCGGTAGAGCACCGGTCTAGCAATCCGGAGGTCTCGGGTTCGAATCCCGATGGAATCCCATTTTCTTTGCTCACTTTTCCACTAATAATTTATATTCTTTCTGGTCAGTTTATTCTGTCTTTATTTGTTACAAACTCAAAAAGCTGCATCACTTCGGTGATCCCTCGCATTTATCCCCAAGTTGAATTATCCTTCGGGTTTATGCCAGGTTCAAGTGTGTGCGTGTGTGTCACACACAAACACACTGCTATAGCTTCTGACCACCCGAGCATTGAGAATTAAGGGTTTCTGGGACGAACACTGCACTAGGGCTTTCTATAGCTCAGTCGGTAGAGCACCGGTCTAGCAATCCGGAGGTCTCGGGTTCGAATCCCGATGGAATCCCATTTTCTTTGCTCACTTTTCCACTCATAATTTCTCTCTCAGAATCGCTAATTATATTGGTAACCAAAAATGGGGATATCTGCATAAGGTATGTTCCTAGGTAAACATACCAAATCTGACAAAGCTACCTTTCTGCCCTAATGCCTGTAGTAATGCTCGACAGTTTCAATATGACAGACTAATTCCGTATAATCAGTATAACCGTGAAACTTACAAGATAGTATAGCATCGTATTAATGGCAAAGTACTTATAGCACGTTACAAGAGGGTTTCAACTGAAAATTCCTACATATTTCAAGGACTTTGCATGAAGAGTTAAAACATGGTGTCAGTAATCTATTTTTAGCATATCATCTTATCAGTTTGCTATCAAACATATTCTCACTAAAGAAGCCAAATACATTTAAAAGCATTTCTTTTCTCACCCTGTGAAGAGCAATCTGGTGGTTGTCTTCATGTTTGTGCCTGCAAACAAAAATCAAGACACACAACAAAAAAGGACAGAATTACACAATAACCTCCTGAGATATCAGACTCTACACAAACCATGTCTTGTTGATTACGAATCAGATGACATTCAATATTCTCACTGAAAATCCACAATTATCTCATTCACCAGCTGAAATTCTCATCATCTTGCCTCAAATTTTGATCATAGGAATTGTTTCTTATGAAGGAAATATTCACAAAGACAGCAAATCTTAAGAAATGACTCAACTAACTGACTGGTAAATGAATAAAGAGCCATGGAACATCATATGATTCATTTATATTTTTTATATCTCAAGTTTCTTATATTGGCCCATAAACTAATTTCAGGGATCGAGGTGGAAGTAATGTCATCTGAACATCCTTTGCAATTTGGATCTTGTGATGCATGTTATCATGCAATAATTACATACTACAATGCATTAAATGTGTGAATTGATCAATCCGGTAAAAATTTGCTAGGCACACCCGACTCATAAAATAGCCGAACAATGAAGTGTACAAAGATATAAACCTTAGATAGCAATTTTGGCACCTTGATTTTCACTTCCTTATATTGAAACTTTCATTATAACCATGTTTGTTATAATGGGAGTGCATTGTATCACCTGTACGACAGAAGTGCAGATGACACGAGTAAAACTTCACTTACGGGTAGTTCGGGTGTATTGCATGCGCCATGTCAGCACTGATGAGGAAAGACTTGGGAACGGACTCCTCAAATGCGGTCTGGTGTCCTCCAGCAGATATCCTCCTCATGAAGTACTCTGCCAGTGAAGACTGCGCTCCGTGCGCACTGCCAGACCCCACCTTGAAGAGAACCATTTCAGAGAATGAGCTATCAAAAATCTCAAAACTTTAATATAAATATCTTTAAACTAAATTTAGTCTATTTGAATTTGCAGAGGTCTTCATTATGAACTAAATGGACTATGGATACTACATATACATTCAACATTATATGCTATCAATCATTTTCCAGCATGTTTTCACCAAAGTGGCCAGCATATTCTAATGCTTCGAATGGCACAATTACATGGAAACAGTACTGGTGATAGGATAAGATATGATCTATATAGGAGGTGATATTGAAAAATCTATAAGTAATACATTATGAAATTTCATATCGATGTCTTTTCCATTTCTTTACACAATCACGTAATATATTTACGTAAACACAATACTAGCATTGCAGTGACTAACACAACAGGGTTTACACAAAATAGATCAGGCTTGGCAATCCCTGCAAGATTTTCTTGCACCTGTTTATAAGTTGAATTCCTATCTTCTGATATTTTCCATGATGAAAAAAAAAAGTGTGCCATAGACATGAAACTTTACAGCACTTATCATTAGCAGCACTACACTGCAACATTTATATGGAGTTAGTCAGTGTGTCAACAGCTACTGTGAGGACAATCCTGAAGGCCAGAATTATGCTGCTTTGTAAAAAATGTAAAGTACAGAGAGAAAGGATTACAGGATGTTTTTGCCTACTTCAAACCCCTTACTCTTCAACAAAAACAGAAACAACATAAAATATAGCAACCACAAATCCATATTAAAAAGTTGGAAATGGAGCAAAACCATGGATGAGGATTATTCTTACCTCTTCGTTGTCAAAGAGCATGATGGCTCGGATGTTTGGGTCATTATCAAGGCTGTCCCTTGTTTCACATGATGCCATCAGACTCTAGGTGATAGAAAATAAACCATATTCACTTGCACTTTTTTTTTTTTCTCTATGAAAGCATATATCAATATAGAGCACAGTATAGAACATATATCAGCAAAGATACATCTAGGCAACCAACAGGGCAAAGAGTGGTCCCTCAATTCCTCCTATATGAGATAGCATGAGTAGTTTGTGTATTTTGGCACAATTCTTTGATGAAAGCACCAATAAATCTTACAGAAATAAAAAACTTAACTTTGTCATACAGTTAGCACAGCCACTCAGGTGTGGCAATATGCCTTAGACCAACAGCAACGTCAGTGACAGAGTAGAGATTAGGGGGATTGGGTAATCTCCCTTCATTGAAAATTATTTCCATGACCATCTGCGCGAATAGGTGAAGAAAGTACTACAGCATGCATGCCAATCAGCAAACAAAAGAACAGAATGGGTTAAACATTTGTTATAACCGAAAACAAATACACAGACTTCCCTAAACACAAGTACCTAAACAATCTGCACACATGTAGCTCCTCTAAAATGTGTTTCATAAAATTGTAATGATCAACTGAAATGTTTTTGTAAGGCAACAGCCTACAACTCACCTGCAGAGCTGCAAAGGAGCAGATGAGGTTGTCAAGGCGGGGAGAGAAAATAAACTCGTTCAGTGCTCCTCCAATCGTCTGCACATGGCAAGAAAGCATAAGACCAATTTTACATGAAGTCATCATGGAAACAAGATATTAGGCCATAACCCTCAAAAATTCATACAAGGCTAAACCTTAGAACAATCTAAATTTCTGTGACAAGTCAGACATGATAACTATTTAGCATAGAAGCCCAGAAGTAGCTGCCTTGATAATTTGACTGCAACGTCACTTGCTTATCATTACTTTTGCAAAGGTTTTATAAATATCATGGTCCTAAACTTTGAAAGGAACGAAGTCTGCTTTAGTTATAGGACCATGGCAGAAGCTACACTGAGGAACCTTGCTACAATTAAAGGACGATAGCAGCTACATTTCGGAGATCATGTTTGCTGATACACATATTTTTCCAAAATTGTGCATCAAAAACTGCTTAATTCTTGCAAGAAATGGTCAAACTTTTGTTTCATAATAATAATTAAAAAAAAATGATTAACACCATTAAGTTCAGCTGCCCACATGGAATAACTTTGAATAATCAAAGATTGAAGAAACACAAGAGTGTGTGTACATCACTTGATCAAAAGATTGCTTCCAAGAGTTACACGTGAAGAAAAATAACCAAAACCACTTGAAACTAGAACAGCATGATGCATAAAGGTAAAATGGTATGTTTTGTCACTGTCATTTATCATCCTATGTGGGCCACATGTGGCAACGTCTGAGCCTTTAGACCAGGAGTCATGGTTTCTTTTGAACTCAAGCCAATAATTCCATGTGCTCTGATTGCAGAGTAAGTGAAAATGGTGTCAATGCTGTATTTATATGCAGCCAAAAGAGACCTAAAATCCACAGCCATATGATAAAAAGTTCAATAAAGTCCCGAGTTTCAGACTATGTAATAGCAGACTACTACATGTATCATTTTTCCACTAACAAGTCATTTTGGAAAATGGGTTCCACTAGTTTGTCATGACTGATGCACAAACAGCACTCGGGATCAACAATAGAAAACAAGTATTTGTAAGACATGACCCGATATGACTTACAGCTGGCTGGGTGTCGGCCAAACAGAGGTCAAAGTCCATGAGATCAGCTACTGGCACTTCCAGTTTGTCAGCTAACAGTTTCATCAGGACGCTGGAATGTTTCCCATCCTGAAAGGCAGATAGACGAACCATGAATGATGGAGGGATGTATACAGCTACCTCAACATCTATTTCATTCTTTCAACCTCATACCCTGTTTGGAATACAAGGATACTTTGGTGATTAACATCCTAATCTGCTTATACAGCTACATGTACTGCAAAACCAGAAACATTTGCAAATTGGAGCCAACAGCTTTTGTGCAGCATGAAACGTTTGCAAATTGACGACTATGATGGTGTACAGCATTGTACTGGCATTCAATGTACTGCGTAGACAGAAAACTTTAGTGGGCATTTTATTAACACGAATCTTGGCTCCTTGCCAAAATTCACCAAAGTTTCAAGCACGTGAAAACTTCTGGGCTAACAAAACCTCGCCAGGCATTTTCAGTAACACTTGAATACTGAACTTGAAGATGGAAAGTTAAAGAACCTGGAGACCAGAGACAATACAACAGTACAAGAGAAAACATTAATATCACACAACTGGGATTAAGATTGCTTAATCCCTATTATTTGAGAGCATGTTCGAGGGTATCTGTGCTTGTCAGCAATGACAGACAAGCAAGCAGTTGTGCTTATCAACAAACAAACAAAACTTGGTGAGGGTGGAAGTGACATCCAACAATAAGTTTTGACAATGTCACACTTGCAACATTATTAATCAATCAAATTCTACAATATTCTATCTACTTCAACAAAAGATTAACATTCATGGCCATGAACATATAATGTTCCTGAAGATAATTATATCAATAACAAAATCAAGGGATAACAAGACATTTTGATTCAAGGATAACATGGAAAAACAATACAAAAAAAGCACTGCACCTTCCAACACAAATGCAATATATGTCCCACTTCATTACCAGTACTTGAAGAGGGATAATATTTAACTATCATTTCCTAATTGTTGTTTAGGTCGTGAATTTAACCACTCGGGGGGTTTACTTGAGCGAGAGTGTGTGTGAGTGTATCTAGTGTATCTGATTGTGTTTGACTTTTTTTTTTTCTAGAGACCTACCCCCACAAGCATCTGCTTCCATGTATAGGTTCCCCTGCACATAATCTCAATCATCCAATATGAATGTAACTTACTTCAGACTCATTTAATTTCATTTAGTGTCATGTAATATCATTATACTAGTCTTCATATACATTGAATTTACAAAATATGTGTCACTTTTCATTGATCTCTGTGGATGTACGTTACAAATACAACACTGTATAATTTGTGTGGAAACGTAATAAATAATATGAAATAAAATGAAATATGTGTTATGTATATAAAGTGTGTCTCAAATGCTGAAGATGCAGGTAAGGGGGGGGGGGGTGGTGAAGTGAAGTTAATGGTGAAGGAGAATACATACATTGCCTGTGATGGTGATATCTTTCCCCGATTCATCAATGGTCCCTTCTTCCAGCTGAGCAGTGATGCTTGTAGCGAGTATGGGCACTCTGGTGTCAGACAGGGAAAACATGCATTATCAATCTGCAGATTAGTGTATAGCATTGTTTTAATAGTTCATGTCTAGGCCTGCCAACCTCTGAAGCTCACAAAGAGTATAATACTGAAGCAGACACATATTGGCCACACTTTGGTCTCAAAATTGAGAAATATCACATACTCCATTTGTTTTTGATATTTCAAAACAACATTTTCTAAATTTGGATGAAGAAGAGAAATACTAAATAAAAAAATAAATAAAACAAAAATCATGCTCGTCAACAGCTCTGTATTAGTCTTCCATGGAGGATTGATATAAACAAGATGAATTAGAAATGACAATAAAGCAAATTGTAATGCAATGTAATTTCATACATTAGATCACTTTAGAAATAATTCATGACCATTAACAGTTTCCAGAACAGTCAAGTATCATACATTAATTACATATCCTAAATAAAACTTGAAATGAAATCTTGGTCTAGCCGCAAAAAGATCTTTGCAAACTGTACAATCATATAAACATGTCGAAGCTGAATTACAATAATTATGAGAATGAACAACCTTTTGTATACTTTGGGCGCCAACTGACACTGAAACCCCAAGGTGTTGTACACATTGACCAAGGACCATGGCACGGAAAGGCTTAATTGTATTTATGGACGGTAGAGCTGATTTAATATTGCTTCTGTTCAGCCAATTTCTTTTTCCATGAGTCTTCAAGATGCCTACATGGATCACAGCAATGCCATTATTAATGTGAACAAAACATTGTCTTAAAGAAATCTACAAGTATACTGTCTGACTGATATTCTGCAAGGCTATGACAATTGTAATCTCATTCCCACTAACTGTGTCCTCATCAATAGTATCAAAATATTAATAGCTCCAGGTCTCACAGTTCTGTTTCCGTGTTGGGGGCGAATCCATCGTTGACAGTTCTGTTGAGATGAATGGCCAGGTTTGGAACCCTGAGGATGGGTCTCTCTATATGGACCAGACGGTGTTCCAACTTTTCACCATTCTAACGGGCAAACAGACACGGATTCATTGAGGACTACCAACAGTCACACATCACACTCAGGGAGGTTTGAACAGAGCAACATGGGACAGTTTTGTATTACTTATATCACTAAAGGGACAATTAATCTCAATCTCAGGATCAGGATCCTTTTACCTTCTCTCTCTTGACGACATGAAATCATGTTTTTTCAGGAACTTCCATTAGAATCAGGGAAGTCTGGCAGCTCTGATACACATACACATCGCCATATAATTTCTGAAATACTATCCAGGCATTATGTTCCTTTATTCTATATCTTAGAAAAAAAAGAAAAAAAAAGATTTACCAAAATTATAAAAAGAAAAAAAAACAAGGAAAAGTAGAAATTACGCGGTGCGTAATATATGTCCCCGCCGGAAGTAGCATTTTGTAACAAAATGTGCAATATAGGTAAAAAATCAAGGTCAAAGGTCAAAGAAGTCAAAGGTCAAAATTCTGTGTAGAAGTTTTGAAGCCCTCACCTAGTGCCATCACTTAAAGCAAATGGAATCGAAATTGGGTTAGAAATGGCGAAGGAGTAGCATTTTGTAGCCAATGTACAATGTAGGTCAAAAATCAAGGTCAAAGGTCAAAGAAGACAAAGATCAAAATTCTGTGTAGAAGTTTTGAAGCCCTCACCTAGTGCTATCACATAAAGCAAACGGAATCGAAATCGGGTTAGAAATGGCGAAGGAGTAGCATTTTATAGCAAAATGCACAATATAGGTCAAAAATCAAGGTCACACATGAAGAAGCAGAAGAAAAACGAACTCACTTACACAACTGTTTGAAATGGAGAATGACAATACAAGTGGAAAGTCATGAAGTGCAACATATTTCTGGTACGGATCATTTCTAAAGAAACATAATTACACCATCTAAATACCCTACAGAGCTGATAACTCAGTTTCGAAACTGCCTACAAATGTGGTCCCTCCGATACTGAACCAGTTGTGCATATCTTTCTCTAGTGGACTAAACTCGCACTTGGCAGTACAATGACATCAGATATACGAGTCAAATGAAGTCCATAGCTTTATTACCTTCACCATAACTCGTCCTGCAACAGTCAGGTCCCTGTCAAACCAGGTATTCCATATTCCACCACCGTACGTCTCCACTCCCACTGACAAATATCCATGCTTGTCTTTCTTAGAGATTGGCTTGACCTTGGTAGATAGAGGAAAAAGCAATCCATTGTCAACAAAACTTGGAAAAAGGAATCAACCACAAAATGGGAGTCCATAGTCTCATTGGCATTATTACTTATATAATAGGAATGCCAAATTAAGAAATGACTTCAATATACTGACTAGTCAATGTGAAGGGCATGCATTTTGGAAAATCAAGAACACAAAATGCTCTGCTTTATAAATAATTGCTGAAACAAACTTAAACACACTTTAACTAATGTTCATGGCATGTCCATCTTTGCACAAATTTTTCCAAATACTTTTCTTGTCTTTCACTTGTAGTGTTGCCATTGTTTTTTTAAATGTCTTACTCTGTGAAAGTATTTTTTTTCTCCAACTGAGTGATGCCTAATGGAGAAACAGTTTTGAATGAAAAGATTTCCAATTGGAATCTCAATTCAATTACACAACTACCACACTTGAAACTTTCGAAAACACTGAACTCCCTCTCACCTGTGTGTTGTTATTGTACAGAATAGTCAGTATAGTATATTTTGCACCTTATTTTGATTCATATGGCTTAGCTCTCCACAAAACTTTGTTCTCTTGTGAAAAGTCACCTTCAGACATGGACTGTCCGTATGAGCTCCAACCAACGTGAATCCATTCCCAGCTGTATAGTTACCTCCAACTGCAAAGGCTATCAGTGCAGACTGGTTCCTAGTAAAGAAGTACTGTGTGCAAAAAAAGAAACAAGTATAACTTGCTACACACCACATGTTTGACACTTTTTTCTTTCTAATATGTCATCTTGCATGAGTTCAAGTGTTAAAGTGTAGTATTGTTCAGTTTTATGTGATCAAAAGTGAAAAAGCATCTGCACAATGATTGTTTGTAACAAACTAGAAATATCTTCTCTCAAAATGTACCTTTATGAAATAATTGCAGAGGAGCTGCTGCTTGTGATTATTTGTCCAAACCTCCTTTTTACAGACATCCATAAGTACAAAGACCTTTTGAGTTCAGACATTCAAAGAGTCTTCAGTGGTAACAGACTAGTAACTGAATTCCAAACTTTGACTCACTTTATCTTTAGTTACTGGTATCTTTGGTATTCAGGAGCTGTATGCATCAATTGTTTTTGATTTCCTGTATTTCTTTCTTTTTTAAAGTTAATCAGTTGTTTAATCATTCATGCATTTACTATTTTTTTTGTTTTTTGTTTTTTTTTTGGGGGGGGGGGGGGGTGTGGACGCTGCTCCTAAAGGGTCTGATTAAGTATTAAAATATTACTAAAATAGCCATCCATGATAGTGCTGTGATACATAGCACTGTAATAGCTCTTATATATTGATTTGCAGTTGTGACTGAAAATTTCTGACAATTTCTGTCATCCCCAAATTTTATATTGTTAAATTTGAAGTGTAAATCACACATGTTCCCTTTCTTGGTACTCACGAACCTTCTTCTTTGGATGAAGATACCATGTGTCTTTTTCCTTGAGTTCCTCAAAACCTGCTGCCAAGAGTCTCAACGTACATTCTTTCACAGCTGCAAAATTCAAAAGGCAATGAAGAAGAGAAAGTTCCAGAATACCGTAGTGAATGTAAGAAGAAAGAAGAAGCAATCAGCCAGCACGGCAACACTGAATGATATACCTTTAGATGCAGACCATGCCATCTGCAATCCAATTGACCTGCCTACAAGTATATTTAAAAGGAATATTTTTTTTTTTTTTTTTTAAATATCAGCCATCTATTGCCCTGCAATCCCACTTCCTGTATATGGTAAATGCATGCTGACATTTCTTTAGTTTACCAAGTCCAAGTCTAGAGTGGATATGATGTCCGACCCTGTGACCTTCACTACATCTATCCTAAACTCATGGAAAAGTGGTCATGTCAAAGTGTATAACTCTCCCTTTAATCTAAGAAGTTTTGCATCACAAAAAGAAATAAATCATTACATCTTACTGATACAACCTTACCTTTCCCAAATCTCCACAGGTAAGTTGCCTCACACTGCTTTATCATCATTTCCCTAATCTCTTTTGCTTACCCTTATACAATGTAACAATGCTTTCAGTTTTCCTGCCCAGAAACTGAAGTGTTGGTCTTTGACCCAGCCCTGAGCACTTTACATTTACAAGTTCACTTACCATGATATGGCGATGGTGCCTTGTTTACAAACTCAAGAAACTGCTTTGCAGAAGTCATGACTGCCTCCTTGGAATTCATTGTGTAGTTTCCAATAAGCTGAAGAAGCAAAATACCAGAAAAGGGATAAATTTGTCGTAATCCGACAAGATGGGGAAGATTGCAGTTCACAAAACAAGTTGAACTGACCCCGCCAGTTAAGAATACTAGTACATCAATGGCACTTGAAGATTTGTTGTTTTAATTTTTTTAAAGGATCTTCCACATTGTTCTCCCTGAGGGAAGACCCTACAAGATATTCCCATAAACTGAGTGTCAGAGTCCCAATAATAACAGTGACTTCCCTCGATCATTGGAGTCCAACTCTGAGTGTTGACATCAGCTTCGCCAAAACTTATTTCATCACTAACGAATTAAATTCAGACAACAAACTAATACCTAATTATTGGGTAATAGAATATGTCCAAAAAGTTTATATAATTTCTTTCACAGTTTTAGACATCACTCATCATAAATGAATACAATTTATATGATTCAACAGAATAGAGTCCATAAAAATGGCAATGTGTAAAATGTTGAGTACAGTCTATTAGTAAGACCTATCTAGATCTAAACCCTAGATCTTTCTAGTAGTAGAAGATATAGACTCCACTTCTTTACCACTACCACAATACTAGGTATTCATTAATACATAGTCCTGCAAAAAAGCAAAAAAAAAATCAAGGACACGATAGCTAACATTAGTAACAAGAAAAATGTCACTGACCATGAACTGAGGGGAATGACTTTCAAGTATCATAAAAATGAAAGGAGGAATCATTTTTTTTTTTAAATTATACAGATGGCTCTTCCCAACAAGAAAACAAAATATCTTCCACCTATGTGCCAGAATTTGCATTCAGTAAATGCAGGTAGGGCCTACGATTAATATGGATGTATGATGTTCTTTTTTGTAGTCAAGCTCAGATTTTTATTTGCATTTATCTTGGCATTGTGCTGAAATTACAGAATTCTGAGGCTGTAAAATCAAGAAATGCAGACTGGTTAAGCAAATAACTTGTTCCAAAGAGGCAAGACAATGGCTGAAGACGTAATTTGTAACAAGGCAAGTGCCATAATATGTCTCGCCCATTTGCGTACAAGAAATTGTACGCGAATGGGATATAACACATTAAAAAAAGAGATATAACAGATTAAAAAAGAGATATAACAGATAAAAAAAAGAGACATAACAGATTAAAAAATAGATATAACAGATAAAAAGAGATAGAAAAGGGTAAAAATTTATGGCAAAAAAGAAATGTGCCATAAACATTTAACATTGGCCCTTAAAGTTTGTTGACCCCTGCCTGTGACCTTTGACCTTGTGGTGACCATCCACTCACCAAGGGACATCTACCATTCAAGTTTGGTCACAAACGGACCTATGGATCAAAAGTTATGACCCATAATAGAAATGCGCCATAAAAACTTAACATTGGGCTCTAAAAGTTTGTTGACCCCTGCTTGTGACCTTTGACCTTGTGGTGATCATCCATGCCCCAAGGGACATCTACCATCCAAGTTTAGTCACAAACGGACCTATGGATCAAAAGTTATGACCCATAATAGAAACATGCCATAAAAACTTAACATTGGGCTCTAAAAGTTCATTGACCCCTGCCCGTGAGCTTTGACCTCGAGGTGACCTTCATATAGATCTATGGTAAAATGTGAAACTTTGTATGACCCCTCTTCCCTCGAAGTTTGATTGCAATTGAATCCCAGAGTAAAGAGTTATTGAAGTTTTTGTAGCGTTACGGACAGACGACGGACAGAAGGACGGACGACGGATGGACAGACGTCGCAGGCGATCCCTTAACCCTTAGTCTCCCCTCACCTCAGGTGGGCTCGACAAAAATGGCAACAGGTGGATCTGTTTTCAGCATCCCAAATTGGCAAAATGTGTTTTTTTTAATGGAAAAAAAAAATTCAGGAAGTTGAATTTGTAAGAAAAATTATATAGATACCGTAGTTATGGGTAAACTCGGCATAGCGGGTAAACTCGGCCCCCAGCGCGCGCATTATAGCCAGTGGTAACGTGCGCGTTAGGGGCCGAGTTTACCCACTATGCCGAGTTTACCCACAACTACGGTACTCTAAATCAATTCAATGTGTAACGTTAGGCCTATGTATAGAACATAAATTACATTTAACAGTTACTAAGAATTCTAACTAATCTAATTAGTCCAAGTACAGCCGCAAATAAACCACATTTAAATACATAGATATTATTGTCTACATCATGTAGACATGACAATTTATCTAACTTGTTAGACGAGAACAGGTTTTCAAACTCATCCCATAGACCATAGTCGTTAGGGTTCTAATCTAACCCGTTAGATGTGGGTTTTATACACCACCAGTTGTATAGGTGCCACACACGTACACGCACACCCAGCCAGTGTAGTACTCAGACTTGTAATACAGTACTGTAAACATGGTAAAGGTCTACTCTGTTGACAATCACAAGGGCTGATCGCCTACACGCTACAGTATGTTGTCTATGTGTATAATGTAAGTTGTGTTGAATACTACACTGTATGTACACAGTACGACTGACGGGAGATCGGCGCTACCTACTCACCGAAGTGAATCTACCTGCGTGTTTGTTATGTTTGTCAGTTTTGGAATGTTGAACAAGGTCAGCGTGATGGGCTCGAAGAGTGCAGCGACAAAATCGGCATGTGGCAAGAGTAATATCACCAGCAACAGGCATTAACCAAGAACGCAGCTCCTTCTCATCTTCCCAAGCTTTGCTGTATTTCCTGCTGTATTTGCTCCACTTTCTGCTGGTCTTTGGCGCTTTAGCTCCTGGTGAAGTGCCCGTTTCTTGACCCTCTGAAGCAACATCAGCATTTATTATCGCGAGGCCCCCCTCCGCACTTTCAGCCACAACAACTCCCTCCATACTGTCGCTGGCCCAAGTTGCTGCAACTGCAGCTTCGTCAGTCTCCATAATGAAAGTATTTAATGTGTTTTGCTGTGAAATGAAAAGAACAACTGGTATTTTCGTTTCTTCGTGATTTACAAATTTCACAAGAGCAGCCCGGGTTGAATGAATTTTGGAAGATTTCGGTCAAGCCACCAAGCCAGATTATCGTTGACTGCGATAGGACTATATTGATAACACGTGAGTGAAGTGCGGGAAAAACGCAACAAGAACGCGCCGTAACGTCTGACCTGCTGGCAGTTCCTGTGAACATAATGTTTCCGGGTTATCTCTATGAACGCGCACGGATCCGTTGTACAAAACTGCATGGGGTCGTGAGGATCCGAGGCCGAATGAAGCGAAGGTTCATGGGCGCACCCACCGGGAAACTGAGGCGGTGCCGTGGTCGATATGCATGCTCTACTAGTACCCGTCTGCTGCTTGGACCTTGCTGTACCTGGAACTGTAACGTTATAGGGTTCTAGACCCTTGACGGTCTATATGGGGCACATCTAATCCATTCTTCGAGGCGGCCCATATTGGTCTATACTGCATAATGCATTGCCGTCTGATTAGGTAAATTTATGTTGATTTCTATCTCGAGGTTATAGGCCCTACGAAAAGTTTAACTAAGCTAAAAGTTAAAATAGGATAGGGTCCAACGTTACACAGCCCAGTCGCTGTAGCAGTAAAAAAGTTTTAAGTTAAGTTTATTTAAATTTATTTGCATATTATAGCGTAAACATTACTAACACAACACTCCCAGTAACACTAAGCGTCTGGTCGGGCTAAAGCTAAAAATGCCGCAACACTGCACTTTCTACTAAATTCTAAATTCACTCTCGAAACGAACCTAGCCTGTTTATGTTCTAACTTCAATCTATTTATGTATGAATCCTATCTAACTGTTACTGATCTAACCATTAACAATTTAGAGGTCTAACGTTAGATCGGGTCTAGAATCTATAACGGTTTCTATAACACGTTAGACGTCTATTGTACTTGTAGGGTGGGACATCCAATTACCGGACGCTTTTTTTTCGTGGCTTTGAATTCCGTACTCAGAGTCAGAGGATGAAATATCGGCTAATAGGCCTAGATCTAGTAAAAATAACATCAATTTTTATATTCACAGACTCCTGGAAATTATGAATTCAGCCAACTTATGTCATTTGTTCGCTCCAGTTTTTAGAAAATATGCTTCAAACATACCCCTCTGGGCTCAAGAAAAGTTGTCTTTTTGCGCAGTGCAAAATCGCATTGTATTAAATTTACTGGGCACGATTTTCGCAATGAAATAATCGACATCTTTCGCACCTATTCCTTGCGCCATAATCACAATTTATCCCACAAATCACCGTACACATTCTCACCGAGCGGATGACAAAGAAAAAAATTGGCAAATGAAGTTCAAATTTCGTATTTTACGGTAAAATGTCTGTCTTGAACATTTCGAACAGTTGCACGCAATAAAACCTTGTGAGAAATCGACAACTGGTTAGACTTTATACTTCTACTATCTAATTTACGTGCTTTGTCTATGGGAGCTGCGCGCACGGGTGACGAGTTGCGGGCCCCTTCGCGCACAACTATTCCGCATCGTTTGCATTTGAGGACAATAGCTACTAGGCCTAGTACAAATGTCCGATATCGATCAGTGAACTTTTGATTCTTTTGGCATCTTCAGCATTTTTCCTGTAAGATGTGAGTGGGATTTCACAGAATTTCAGTCGTGAAATGTGATTCAAACATGTATTAACTATGACAAGGTGAGGGTCACTCAACTATAAATTTGAGGTAAAATGTGAATTTCTTTGTGTATTTACATTTTTATGTTGCGTTTTTTGCGATTTCGGTCCACACAAAGTTCTGTGAGGCTAATCTACGAAGTCTCACGCGTACAGAATTTCATTAGTACGCAAAAATGTGCGTGTCGGGTAATACTATGGTGTCCGGTGACACCATGCTTGCCTATATAATAATCTACTCTAAGACTAAGTACTAGCTGGGGAGGGTTTGATTATTAATCGTCTTATCACCATTGAAAATGATATAAAAATGGTAAAACAATATACAAGATCTAGGGTCTCACGCTTGCACTTTTGAAAGATAATCTAGTAACTACAAATTACAATTCCTACCCATGAATGCCATATTCTGATGTATTAATGAGCCTATAGCCAGTTAATGCAAACTGCTATTGTTAAATCTGCTCTTTTTCTTTTCATTTCAGAGGAAAATTCTGTGATGATTTGTGTGCAGGGAAATGAGAGACCTGTGACGTGAGTGGATGATTGTCACTCATCTTCATGAATGCCTAGTACCAATCCTTTAGAATCTCAGAACACCTTGTTTTGTCCATGTAGACTGTCACTGTTGCAGGAGATAATAACAAAAGAATAACAATGATGGAAAAGACCTGAATCTCTAACCCTGGACAAATTTAGTGTTGGTCCTAAATTGATTTCATGTTGCAGGTTAAGCTCTGAGGACAGACTTGAGCTGAATTTTCCAGACACCGGCAGTTTCAAAAGATGACCCAAAGGTACCGGTACCGCCAATCCACTCAAATCCTTGGCAATAAAAGATAGCCTCGGCCTTCAGCAGGTTGCCATTTGCCAATGGCAAGGTAACCAAAGGTCACCAGAAATGGCTAGCAGCATTCTTCCCCTCCAAGCTACGGCATGCAAGGTCGTTGTGAGGACACTTCTCGATCACACAGATGCCCACTCCGACGAAAATCGGCGTTGGGGATGCAAGCTTGTGAGGCAGCTCCAGAGTGGTCAGTTTGCTGCTGTGAGTGCAGACCTGCTGGAGGAGTTTGTCAGGGCCTTCCCGTCGGGTCTAACCAATGAACTCCTGCTCCTCTTGGCCCCACCTCATCTGAGGACATTGAATCTCAGCAAATGCCACAATGTAGCCGCCCATGAGACTGCTCTGGCAACATTCAGTGAGACCCTTTCAAAGTGAGAAATACTGTTTTTTTGTTG
Organism: Diadema setosum; assembly: GCF_964275005.1. Classification (NCBI taxonomy): domain Eukaryota; kingdom Metazoa; phylum Echinodermata; class Echinoidea; order Diadematoida; family Diadematidae; genus Diadema; species Diadema setosum. Next base: position 27,255,803 of record NC_092698.1, on the reverse strand, counting down.
TTGTTTTTTTAATGAGCTGTTGATATGTCAGGAATCCCCCAAATGCGCTTAGTGTCTCCAATAATTGTTCATACAATTACACATTAACAATAAGGTCAAGAGTTTATGGTACCCCGTATATCAAATGCTGTGGTTATGAGAGTCTATTATGCATGATATCTGTCAGAGTAACTTGCAGTTTAGTAAGTTAAATTTCCAGTATTTATTTTGTCGACATTCCTATGGTTGCATATAAGTCAAATGACATCAAATATCTTGGTTTTAAGTCTCATTCTCTGAAGTTGAATGGCTACTGGTTATCAGTACAAGATTAAGGACATCTTTCTCCTTTTGCAGGTGTTCCTATCTTCACAGCCTTGTGCTAGATGAGATGGTGCTGGAAAATGGCTTCAAAGAGATTGCTGATTGCATTGTTGTCAGTGCTCCCCAGCTGTCTTCTATCTCCTTTGAAGGAGCCAAACATGTCACTGACTGCGACATTCAGGTACTGCTACCAGTATTTCAGAATACAGTTTATGTTCTTCTGTTTTGTTTTATTTTGTCAGTAAGCATCAATGCATTTTAGGGGTCTTCAGAGGTTAGCAATCCTAATATAATTAAAGGGGAAATCAGTGGAATATAAAAGTTAGTGTAAAAAGAAATCTGAGTATACAAGCATAACAGTGCAAGTTTTATCAGAATCAGATGAAAATTAAGGAAGTTATGAAATTGCTAATTTTCATGAAACAGTTCTTGAACAGTCGATATGAATACTGCAAATACTGGTAGTGAATTGATGATGCCTTCCCCTCACAATGTACCTTAAAGTATACATAAAATCATGAAATCTCCATTTTTTTTTTAATATATAAAAAACAATTATGCCCCAGTCTCAAATTCTGATATGACTGACTGATCATTATTTTTAAGTTATTCAGTCTGGAATAACATTGTGTTTTATGTATACTCTTGTACCAGAAATATTGAATTTACAGCATTTTTGGAGGTACAATGGAAAATTGTGAGGTGATGATATCATCAGCTAACTCATTTACATCAGCTGTTGTACAAAAATAGCAAATTTGTAAAATTTCATAGCTTCGTTTTGATCCTAATTTTATCAAACTTTCACTCTTGTGCTTGTCATATTTTACACAGTTCTTTTTTGAGTATTTAATCAATATGGATTTCTCTTTAAAAGTGCTGAGGAAATATGCTCCTTATTTGTTGTGTTTTTCTGAAGTCACTGCTTTAGATTAACTTCAAAAAGAATTAAATGTCGTTGCAAGAATTCAATAAATCATTTAGCCTTTGCCCTTAAAAAAGAAAGCAAAAGATTTCTTTAAAAATTTAAAGTTTAGAGTATTTTTATTGTTTCATAGATTGTTTTTGCTTAGGTACAACTCTCAGAATTTAATATATGAAGTTTGAAATACAAGATTCAACATGCACAAAGGTGGTGATGCCCACTACTGAACCTATTGGATTGCTGCAATGGACTAATAATGAATTTAAAAATCTTTTGAATAGTCTTACTTTGCAAAAGAAAGGGAAGAAGGAAGAGAATTCCATTCCATTTAGACACAGGACCTGTGTAAGTCTTTGAGTCTGACCTCTAATTTTTCTTTACTTCATCTTTTGAATATTAGATCTTACTGATGGGCTTACCAAAGCTTAGTTCCCTCAACTTGTCCATGTGTGGCAATATTACGGACAATGTATTTTACCTGGATGAGTCTCAACTGAAGCCAGGTGGAGACATTCCGAGCTCCAAGCATAAACCAGGAAGTAATCTGGTCAGTGTTGACCTTTCTGGTTGTCAGCGGTTGACCAACACCTGCATCAGACATCTCTTGGAACTCTGTGGACCCAAGCTGAGAAGCCTGAATGTTTCATGCACCAACGTAAGTTGACTTTTACCATGCATTCCTCAGATTTATAAATCCTAAATTCTGTAGACCATGCCCTGCTAATATAAACAACATCTGAACAGCATGTGACAGGGTTTGCAACAGGCAACTTTAAAGACAAATTGTATTTTGAATCTGCGTCACTTGTGTATACTTGGGTTTTCTCGTTCTATTCTTTTTATTATCATTATACAGATGGACTGCACTGTCCTGTGGTACCTGTCTGGATACAGCCTGTCCACAGCCGTCCAGCTGGCCATCCAGTCCAGTAGGAGGCTGGACATTGAGACTGACACAGGAAACGCCTTGGACCAACTGCTAAGGGACTTCAAGATGCTAAGGAGCAGACTGGATGAGATTGAGCAGAAGGAGGAAAACATCCAGCAGAGTCAGGAGGTGGCCAGACAGCATGCTGGTGGGGCTGCCATCCTAGAGAATGCACCATCTCAGGAGGACGGAGTTGATGCTGATGGAGCTCCCACCAGCAACAAAGCTTTCTGTGACAAAGGAGCGCTGATGGAACCAGCCACTGAATTTGTTTCCAGGGCCTCCAAGGGGCGCCATAGTTCCTTGCCGGATCTGAAGCCAGAAGGTGCAGATGACTTTACAGTCAGAAACAGACACAGGCGTACCTTCTCTGATAGTGGGTGTATTCATAAAGTAGGCAAATATGATGCCTCTGAAAATAAAGCAACTCCATCAGGTTGTTCTTGTATGTGTGTGACAAATACCAGTGCAATCTCTGCAGTCAGAAAGTGTTTTGATTGTGATAAGTGCAATAAGCCTTCTGCTAATATGCTTTTGTATGGATGTGGACTGGAAGAAAAAACAGATTCTGTGCAGGCACTCGTAAGTGTAAAGGGTTGTGTGGAGGAAAGCTCAGCAAGTGAAAGTATGACGATATCCCATGATGCATTAGAGGAGCAGGAAGTCACATCTCCTATCGCAAATGATGCCTTGAACTTTGATGAGATTCAGGTCAGCCTACGTCAGGGTGCTGAAGCTGAAGCAGAAGCAGGGGATAGCACGATAAGTCATGTGGCTGTGGCAGGCCCCAGCTGCAATGGGGATAGACAATCCGCAAGTTTCGAGTCTTTGGAAGAAGCAGTGAGCAAAGGGAGCGATGTGAAATGTCTCACATGCAGTCTGGCCACAGACAGTGCATACCAGAATTTTGGATCTGAGACCTGGAAATCATTTCCAAATCAGGAATCGAGCAGCAACATAGCCTCAGCAATAGAAAGCACCTGTAATCCACTGCACAATGTGCAGCCAGCAGATGGTACTAGCTCCTTGCATCTCGCCGGTGGCAACTTGCCTGTGGATGATGCTGTCATGCCCAAGCTAGGAGCCTTTATTGCATCTCTGGGAAGCAGTGATGAAGGCACAGCTTCTCAGCAGCCACCCGCTTCTCTTTTTGAAGATGCTGATGCTTCTTCAGCTGAGAACATCCCACCACCACCTGGAGATCATGAAGCCTTAGTTGGTGCTACCCTGCCAAGTGTCCCCTCTCCCGTCCTCACTCGCCTATATGAACCTAACCTAGCTTTCTTAGACATCACTGGCATTGACTTCAACAACTACCTGGTTGAGGTGTGTTTGGAGGAATGCTTTTCCATCAATCGACATCTTCAGAAGTTAGTCCTGTCTCATGGAGGACTCACTGATTCTCTCCTAGAGATAATTTCAAGGCACAGTGCAGAGCTCAAATTCGTCAGTTTGGTGAGTGCAGTTTGATATATTGTCATTTGCAGATGATTGATTGTATCCCATAATGTAAATATGAGAACATGTAAGATGGGAGCTGAAGAAATGGGATAACTTCTGTGAAGGAAATGTTCATTTTAAATTAAGATATACACCCTTGCAGTTTTTGAAGGGGTATTTCATAAGAAATTAGATGTAACGTGATATTTTTCCTTCAAACTTGTTTTCATGGGGCTCCCTTTAAAAAAGATAAAATATATATATATATATATATATATATATATATAATATATATGTTCATCTTGGAATTTTCCACGTGTTGGACTTCGAATGTTGTGAAATTAGAAGAAAGAGTCTCAAGTACGCCACGGATCCAACGATTACAAAAAAATTTTTATTACAAAATTTTCGGTCTGCCTCAGACCTTCGTCAGTACAAAGACAATGATGGACAATGATAAACATGAATCATAACAACAATGCTATGCGCGTCATGCGCATAGTGCGTTGCCCTGGAGCTGCGTTGTCAAGGAGAGCGCTGATACATATAGGGGTATGGTAGAAAGTGAAATCTCAATGAAGACTGAACTCAGACTCAACAAAAGTTTCAAGTGCTTGTTTGAATCATACTATGCTATATACTCTTTATAAAAATACATTGCTATATACACGTCCTTGTAATAATAGACTTTAGCGATTCTATTTTTTTCGTAGATAAACATCGAAGAAAAGACGCATATAAAGCATTGATTACAAATGGAGAAGAAATTAAAAGGAATGAGCTAATAATACAACTAGTTATTAGAGCATCTGTTTACTGAAAAAAATAAAAATTATATATATATATATATATATATATATATATATATATATATATATATATTATACGGATAATCAAGACATCATATTAAAAAAATAGTGTTCAATACAAATATAATGAAATCTCAACATTAACTCAATTAAAATCTCAATGAAGACTAAACTCAAACTCAACAGTTCCGAGTGTATGTGTATATTATATGCATGCCAATGTATGCTATATATACTATATTATATAAATACATTACTTTATGTATACATCCATGTAATATTTGACTTTTGTGACTCCATTTTTTCGTAGATAAACATCGAAAAAAAGCATGTAAAGACGCCTATCAAGCATCAATCAAGCATCAATTACAAATGGAGAAAAAAATGAAAAAATAAGCTCATAATAATCATAACCAAATATCGAAGCATCTGTTTACTGTAATGATGAGAATACAAATGTATGATAAATTTGCGGATAATCAAGACATTATATTTAACATAAAAGGTAAGTGGTCAATGCGAAATATAATAAAATTTTAACATTACCTTTTGTAAAGAATGAAAAATATGCATATAATATTGGTCTAGTCTCAGATTCTTAGAGATTCATTTCTTCACTTGTAGAAAGAGAAACTGCTTAACCATCCAAGGTCCTTGTTGAGTCCTGTTTCAAAAGACCTGGTTTGGATGATGAATTTCATTTCAGCTTATTTTCTGGCTTCTCTGTCTTTGAAATTAGTGCCGATGATACAGAATTGCAGATCCCGAATTGAGTGGTTGCCTGAGTTGAAATGTTCGGCAACTGGTAGTGATGACTTGTGCTGAATTGAATTTCTGTGATTGTTGAAACGAAGTCTGAACTTAGTACCTGTTTCCCCGATATACTTCGCATTAGGGCATTTTGAGCATGAGATGCAGTAAACCACATTTGGGGTGTCACATGTGGCGTGAGGGGTAGAGACAGAGAAGCCAGGAGTTAGATCTACTTTTTCAGAGGTGAGCATATGGGCACAGATTTGGCAACGGCTTTTGCCACATGGGCGGTTAGCTTTCTGTTTTTGTTTCTTTGAGATTGAGCTCTTTACCAATGAGGTTTTTCGTAGGTTTTTCGGTTGTTTTTGAGCGTTGTCTTTGCGCTGACGAAGGTCTGAGGCAGACCAAAAATTTTGTAATAAAAATCTTTTGTAATCGTTGGATCCATGGCGTACTTGAGACTCTTTCTTCTAATATATATATATATATATAGACGATGAAGACAAACAAGTTGACATAATGCATTAGAATCCAACTTCATTTATTTGTAAACCAAATTTTCGACCCTTGCACGGATCTTCCTCAGGGTAACATTAATGTTACCCTGAGGAAGATCCGTGCAAGGGTCGAAAATTTGGTTTACTGTTACCCTGAGGAAGATCCGTGCAAGGGTCGAAAATTTGGTTTACAAATAAATGAAGTTGGATTCTAATGCATTATGTCAACTTGTTTGTCTTCATCGTCTTCATGCTCTTATTCCAACACGCGGATAATAATACCGTTATATATATATATATATATATATATATATATATATATATATATATATATATGGCTCATGTGTGATCCTCTCTCCTGTTTGGTTTTAGCAACAGATGTTCCCTACTCATTGATGAAATACTTGCTTGTTGAGTGATAGATCATGAATCAGTCTGCTATCACCATTATGGAACACATGATGGTAATTAAGGATTCAGAGTGATGTTTGCATAAATTTAAAACTATGTAAATTTTCAGGCATCTTGTAGGTATGTTGTCCATTGCAGATTTAAAATGCCCACACTTCTGAAGTATTATAATCAGTTGCAACACCGTGGAGAAAATTTCTAACTTCATTAAATCACGAGCTTGTTATAATTTTTTTTCAGTTATTAAAAAAAAAATGTAATACATTTAAAGTATTTGTCGTTATTAGGAACCTAAAAGTGTTTATAGAAGCCAGGCAGTACACATTGATAATCATGACAAAGGGCAACATAATGAGATTACATGAACACTACAGCTAAGGAGAGCAAACAATGCACGAGCAGTGCAGTGAACAGAGGGGGCATTTTTATTAAGCATGGTGTCCGACAAATTTGCTCTCAGCCAATAAGATGCTAGGATTTCTGTAGTTACAATAGTTTAAGTGAAATCAAAAATATCAAAATAGCTGACAAAATGCTTCATGAATTTTGAAATGCCCCCCCCCCCCCAAGGTAACTCTTACTCTGATTATAAATTCCTCTTTCGATACATGCTTTTGATATTTTTTGATCTTCTCTTTGGGTGTGTATAGTTTGACTGTCATGAGATCACCAATGAAGGCCTGGCCACTTTTCTCAGGAGATGCCCTAAGCTTCAACATCTGGATGTCCAAGGTATTGAGACCTGCTTTTCATTGTTTGTTTGTTTGTTTCCATACAGCAGTGATTAGGACATTACTTTTTCTTGTTCTTCATTTTCATTTGTATTTGCTTGAATGTCTCCATACTAAGGCCTAGTGTTAGCACACTGTCTGTCTGTTGGTCTGTATGAATGTCTGTTGTTTAGGATTTTGAGCTGCTCTGTAAGTGCAATTAAAACATGGCCATAGATTCTCAAGAGTAAACTAAGGGATTAAAGTATGCATTCAAAGTTTACAGTGGTATTGACATACTGGTTTCTGTGAGGCTGAATGTTCAACAAAGCAGGTGCTGCTGACTTTAAGTGTTTGATGCTTTGTTTGGAGACTTTGCGACATGTTGGTATATGATAATGTTTAACAGTATGTTGTTCATGAAAGTAGCAGTCATGACCTGATTGGGTACTATCGATCTAAGGTGGCAGCCAGTTGTTAGAATTAACATTTTAGTAATTCTTAAATTCATTTTCAGAATTCGACCAAGCTCAGTAGGAATCCTTCAGGGCAGAAGGTGAAAATTGCAAAACAAAACAGGTGTCCCCATGAGGGTCCAGTATTGATGCACCCCCCCCCCCCCCCCATGGCCCAGAATATTTTGGTGTAAATCTAATTTAATGATTTCTCTCCAGATGTAATAACATCAAAGTACAAATCCTTGGCACAAATTATTTTAAGTTTGTGTAGTAATACTTCATCATTCTGCAAATTACTGATGGCACTTCGGGTAAAATGTAGTGAAGATACGATGCCACATGAGTACCAGTCATGTCTTTGAAACTGAGTTGTACAGTTAAGCTCAAAGGTTTTCACTCCATTCCTGTTTCAGGGCTGAGTCACGTGGGAGACCGAGGATTGTACCCGATCTTCGAACTTGGCAACAAGTGTCAGATAAGTGTCATCAAACTTACAGAAACTTGCATCACTGATGTAACTTTGATGCAAATTGCACGGATCCTCGGACCAAAGGTAAATGAATAGATACTGGAAGGTGGATTGCTTTGTTTGAGAGCTAAATGTGATTGAAATGTGTCCTGCCCTCCATCAAATAACTGTTACTGAGCGATGACAGGAGCTGCCAATCATAGCAATTACTGTGACAACAGGTTGAAATGGACCCAAAATTTGATGGTTGTTCCCTTTGTTTGGTCGAAGTCTTTTTTTTAGTTTATGTTCAAATTTCATACAACAGGGCTGGGTGCTGCAATATGCTCTCGTTATTACAACACTTTTTTTGCGGTAACTCAACTGATATTTGACGGAAATCATTTAAACTTGTGCAAAAAACAACAACATGAAAGTGGTAAATCACTGGTATTGTTTGTGGATCTGATAGATATAAGTGCTTTAAAATCAAATTCAAAACCTGCATTATTGTCTCTCTTTATGTGCTGACTTGATTAGTCTGCTTGATTTAATTAAATGTGGCATATGTCTGGTAGAATATTGTGGTAGCTAGCATAGTGTGTGCCTCTAATATGACTAAAGTTATAGGTGTGCAGCTTACTGTGCCAGTGCCTGTGGTAAACAGTCACGTTGTGGTGTGAAACTCTTGGCCCCTGCTGTGTTATCAGAGGTACATATGCTCTTAGAACGAATCACTTTCACCATCTCTTCATGATTTCAGTGAAAAATATTTTGATGGTATATTATTTTGGTGTGTGTGCTGCTCCTAGCTTCAGGAGCTGGAACTGCTGTGGTGTGATGACATCACTGACAGGGGACTGCTCCTCGTGGCTCAGAGGTGCCCTTCCCTACAGACCCTGCAGCTCAGGCAACGTGCCATGTGTGTGGACACCCTGCTTGCCTTCGCCCAGAATTGTCCAGACCTGCAGCACGTGGGTCTCTCTGGGATCAGCTGTGTGTGTGATGACGTGATGGAGACACTCGGCGGAAGACTCAGAAAGCTGCAGACTCTGGATATCAGCTGGAATTCAGGTAAAACTAGGGAATCCTGAAATGAGCAGATGACTGGGAAACTAATTGAAAATGAGCATAGCTCACATCGAGTTAGTTTGCTGTTAGAGTTTATGCATTCATTAACATGATAGTGTGACAGATTTGCATATGAATTTCACATAAAGAGCTGTCCTTTCCGCTCTTCGAAACAAAAACAAAAACAAAAACAGATCAAACATGGATGAAACAGAACAGACAGAAAAAATGCCTGCGTTTAGTTCACCAGTAAGCTCCCTATGTGGATGTACTTTGATTCTACTACCCACCCATTACTTTTGTCCTGTCCAAGCATTTTACGGAATATGTATGTGATACGGAGCTTCCGATGATGCACTGTTCCGAATTGAAATGCTTGGTTATCAGTGAAGAAGAAAAAATTGGACTGTCAGGAGGTTTAACAGTCTAGTAGAATATTTTGACGAGACTTATACTTTTTATTGTATCTGTGAATGTGCCCAAATGCATTCTCTGAATGCATGTCCATGCTAAGGTTAGCTGTGACAATCTTCTTTTAGTGATTTTCTTTGCACAAAACCCTAGTACTGCTAAATTGCTTCTTGCAGTGTAAGCTTGGTGTCAACATCTTGCATGTGATATGATCTTCCATATGAAATAAAAAAACAGTGATTTTTTTTTTCACTCCCTCAGTGACTTTAAACTTTGATGTTTTCAGCTAAGATGTGTTGACGTACCATTTCAGGCTTGACCAATCATGCTGTGTCGGTCATCTTGTCCACTTGCCCCCTGCTGACCCAACTCCTTTTGATGGGACTGAAGCAGATCACAGAGAAACCCTTCCTGCCTATCATTGCCAGTGAGTGTTACCATTGGGTCATTTGGCCATTCAGTGACCTATCCAAGAATTTCTCTCATTACCTTCATGTTATGAGCCTTCTTAAACAATTATGTTTGTGTAGAAATCCATCTCGAGTCTACAGACATAAAGTACTTTGGACCAAACATTACAACATCATTTCAAGATACATGCTTAATCTTTAATTTCATCTGGTAAACAAGAGCTTTGAAAACAATACAATAAATTTGATCAATATGTCTCCTGTTTTGGTAATGGAGAGAAAATCTGGAAAGTGATTGAAATATTTATTGAAGACCAATTTCTGTCATGGTTTTTACCTATGACTGTCTGTGATAATCTGTGACATTAGTTTGCATAGGCAGATGCTGATACAACTTTTGCAGTAATAATGAGCTGTGGCTGGCAGCGGTTTGTCTCTGTGAATAGTATCCCACATGTTACATGCAAAACAACATGTTTGAAAAAATTAGCGTACTTATCAATATGCCCAGGAAACATAGATCTGCTATTTCCAATGTAATTTTTTTTCAATGCTGCTGTTCTGTAAGACTACTCCAAGTGGCGACGCTGCCAGGTGTTGATCAAGCTGAAACTGAGGGAACAAAAGCTGAGGAAAGAGACAGGGATGCCACAACTCTCCAGTGATGAGGTGACTGGTCTCTTTTAAAATCTCCCCCTCCATCTCTCTCTCCCCCCCCCCCCCTCTCTCTCTCTCTTTCATTTCTTGAATGACATGTTTGGTCATCAGATTTGTTGTGATAAACTTTGTGATTCCCCTGCTGTGAGCTCAATCAAGTCTGAAAAAGGAATAAAATCTTTTTCTCTGCATGCTTACCTATTGACATAATTTTGCTGCCCTTACAGTGGTGCAAGTAAGCACTTCAATCTGTGTGTGCCACAATCGCACACCCAACTCGACGGCTCACCAACATCGCATATTTTGCTCACCATTAACACTTCTATAAAGAGTTATGTGGCTTTGAAAAAACATCCATGTGTTGCAGTCTCAGAATAATGTAGCACACAGGAAAGGGATCACACCCCATCACTATAAACTTCCTGTGGTATTTGAAACAAGGGTTTGTAATACTTGTGTGTTTTACCGTCACCTCTACCCTTGCCCAGACAGTATTGGGAAATCTTTGTTAATTAGTCTATCAAACTTGAAAGCTGTGCAATAGTCTAGGCCCTCTATGGGCCCAGTGTATGAGGGTGATAAGAATGTAGCACTGTCATTTTCTGTCAGAAAAGGAATGAGGTTACAGATATAAAACAAAAAAGCAACATTCAACAACCTCCTTTACCCCTACCACTCCTAATCATAACTGCTCAGGGTCTCTGATACCCCATATATACACAAAGTTGGGCCCAGGAGTGCTCCTGAAGTGCTTCGACTTATGGCCCTTCTGAGTTTGTTCATACAGAGAATCACTGCTCACCGAGACCCCACACAAAGTGGCTGAGAGGGACATGAATGTCATGATGACCTACGGGTGCACTGGAACTTCTAACATGTAAGCTTTTAACTGTACATATAGCATGCATCACTTGCCACTTGCAGAGCGCTTCTGAACCTAGCCAAGAGAGGGCCATAATTTTAGAGCAATCCAGGGCCCAATTGTCTGTTCATACTCGATATAGAGGGCTTTTAGAGCGCTCTAAATGCCCTGTATAAACTAGGAGTTTTGCAGAAAGTAAAGTGTGCGGTGTAAATTAAATATTTCTGTTCTGCTCTTTCCAACATCTCCTCCACAACAACAGGAATTTGAGGACCTGTATGTGCCCCTTCGCTCCACCAGCTACGCCCCATCTCTTGGACACATCAACCTCACCTTCTGTGACCATGTGAATGACAATCGGCTACAGGAGATAGTGGCAGTGTGCCGGGGGACCCTTTCCATAACAGATTACTACGGGGAGGACATTGTCCCCAAGCTCCTGCACTCATCATAATCACAGAAAGCATTGGAACCAGACATATTATCATTCGTGTCTACGCATTACAGTCATATGATAGGATACATTGTTCAGGAGGATGGTCACAATTAGGAGATACAGTACACACTTATTACCTCCGCCAACAAAGGAGGTTAAGTGATCATTGGCGTTGGTTTGTCTGTTTGCAAAATAACTCAAAAAGTTGTGAATGGATTTGAATGAAATTTGCAGCCAAAAGTCAATAAAGACACAAGGAACAGATGATTAAATTTTGGTAAGATCTGGGAATTTTTATAGATTTTTGAAGGATTTTTTAATCTTTTGGCATACAAGGTGAATGAACTTAGAGTTGAAGCTGCGCGTACTGGAGGTTTGCATACACCGACTAAAGCGCATGCTTTGCTTGGGCAAGGCGCCGGGCAGCTGGAACAAGTCTTCTATATCAGGGAACTGCATGCGTGTATGGGTGGAAATGAGTTGCTGGCTTAGGGGAAGTCAGCACTCTCCAAGTTCTCTCTCTCTCTCTGCAAGTAATAAACTTCTCCCTCCCAATAAATTTCCAAATACAATTTTGCAAAATGTACAGCTAACATTTTGTCCAGTGGGACCTATATACTGAACATCACTGATACATTGTATAACCTAAGCTTTCCTCTATGTACATCAAACTTTCCCATGATGTCTGTTCAAGATGTCTCACTGCCTAAGGCTGCTTTCACATAGAAGTATTCGGTATTCGCTATTCGCTATTCGCTATTCGAGCACCGAATACACCATCACCCGCACCGTCAACTCACCATCCCATGTAGTGAGGATTTCTTCCTCCTACATCGCAGCAAATCTTATAATCAATTTCTAAACTGCATCAGAATGTCGGTCTACATGCTTATATTTGCTAACGGGCAAATCCAGACCAAAAGTGTCATTATTTCATAAACGAGAGACGGTATACGCTGCAAGAAAATCGAACAAGCTCGATTCCCACTTTGCTATACTTTTCGCAGGTATTCGGTACTTTCGAATAGTGCCCTCTTATGTGAACCGGTGTGAGGAAATCCTATCGTTCGATTCAAGCTATTCGCGTGCCCTCGAAAAACGAGCCCGAATACCCGAATAGTATACTTCTATGTGAAAGCAGCCTAAAGGCATTCATGAAACAGTATCTTCTTGGTCTTGTTGGTCATTGCAAAATTGTCCACTCAGAAGAAGCTAGTGTATTCTCAATTGAAAATTATATACAAGCAATGCCAGCATATTGGAGGTTTGAACGAACAAAACTGGACGATCAAAGTAGAGGAATATATCCTAAATGTAGCTCGCGTGAAATGGTATGCAAATATCAAAAACTAATGACTGCATCTTTGACCAATCAGAATGGAGGATTCATCAAATGAGGTATATAATACAGTATACATGTTCATTGTAATGGCTTATTTTCAATGTGACTGTTGTTGCTTGCACAGTACAATCTGAGAACAACATTGGATTTATACTTACTTTTTTCCCTTTTCCAGGAGAGCTCAAAGAGCATTCTTTTGATTCTGAAGCAAAGATTATAATATGCTGTGATGAATTTTGTTCTTGTTATGTAAATGTTCATAACAGTGTGCCACATACAATAAGACTAAGAGCAATTTAATTTCCTGTTGCAGTAAGCTTTGATAGTGTCATGTCAACTTTTACACGTGCTACGTTCATAATGCATCACAAAATGATGGAACATCAATTTTTTCTATGCAGTAGTAACCTGTTCTACTCCAGTCTATAGCCTACACGATGATATTTGTTTTAGGGTGGGTTTGTTTGTTGTTGTACATGTATTTGTTGTGGGGTGTTGGGTTTGCTCCGTCATATATCAACACAAAGAGAATATTGACAGAAAAGCTCATAACTATGCATATTAGACATTAGCATTCATGACTCTGTGAGCACATGGAATGTTGTGACTGAATGGTGTACAAATCATTGTTGTGCAAAGACGCGTGAGAGAATTTCATCTTTGGAGTACTCTTACAAAATCGCTGCTGTCTCTCTCCCCCCCCCCCCCCCCCCCCCCCCATTGTAAAGAACCTTACAAGGTATGCACACACATACCTTTGTAAGCATCAGTTTATGCCCAAAACATGTGTATTCATTGGTTCTGGATGTACCCATAATAGCCATAACCACATAGGAATTATCCCAAAATAGATTAAACACGTTGTGACTTGATGTCTGTCAGGCACTTAGTGCCATCTATACACAAAGTGTGGCCACCTCTGCTCCAGTGGATAGCACTGTGGTGGCATGAAGATGTGTAAAACAGGCATGTAACCAAGGATGTTCAAGACTTCCAACTGGCTTTAATTATTCAAACAGTTGTCGGTTTTCTATTGATGTACAAAAGAATTCCACAGGTGCATTTGTGCCATTGATGATCGGGGTTCAATGCTGCCATCTTGCTGAGCAGTCTGAAGAATCATTTTGAAAGTTAATACAGTGTATAATGCTTGCCATATTTGCCTATTTATTAATCAACTAATCAGCAAAATGACTTCAATAGAGAAATTTTTCTTTCCTGGTTTTGAAAATTAAGATGCTGTGATACAAAGAAAAATAAAATCAGACTGAAGGGCAAGGAAAACATTTTTGCTAAAACAAGAATTTGTTAATTGGTATTTGCATTATACCCTCGATATTTCTGTACTACGTGTCTGCCACTACACTGATGACTGCTTTACCATACTATGCAACTACAATGTGAAGGATATATATATTCAATAAAAGACAAAATCAGGATATGTGCAACCTATTCTGTGTGCCTTGGCTCTTTTCATCACGTTAACACCTATACACTTGAGTATGTGTCACAGTCGCGTTTTCATGCATTGCCTATCCCTATTGATCTTGTCGCATGGTTTTGTACCCAGGGATGCCACCCTCGAGGGCTGAAAAGGTGTCTTGTTGGTGGAAAAACAGTATACAGTCTGTATAAATTTCCAGCAATAAACATGTATAGTCATACAATTTGAGAAAACAGTATTTTCCATGAAACCTGCAGTATTTTTGCAAAACAACAATTAACAATACAAAATAGAGGTACTAAATGGAAAAAACAAAAACAAAGGTAAGCTAGCATCCTGTGGGAGTCATCTACTACTAGTACTGTATTCGTTATCATGTCTTGAAAATAATCAGTCGATAGAGGATTTGTGGCTTGACACTGGCTGAAAACCTTGTGGACACACGAAATGGTTACTGAATGGCAATAAATGTTGCAGCAACAGTAACAAGTAATTAAAGAAGCATAGTCATCAACTCTCCTATTTGTACAATAAAAGATGTTTTACGTGGATAACTAGGCAAAATTAAACCATTTTTATTATACAAGTATTAAAATAATTTCAAACAATTTTTATTGAACTCCTGTTTAAAAAAAAAAAGTAAGAAAGATATGTATACAGCTATATTCAAGTTTGGTCAAGAGTTATGAACATGTAATTACAACTTTTGTGAGCCGATAACATCGCCTCCAATTTGTGGTTGCTCCTGATACGTGTACCCCTTGTTTTGTATAATCTTGGATTACCGATATTCCACTTCAGTGCGTAGGTGCAGTCTCAATGGAACCCCTTAACATTGAGTCTTATTCTTCTCTTTATTGATTGAAGCCTATTTGAATATGATGTGAAATTGCACATTTAACCCTAAAAGGGCGGGGGGGGGGGGGCAGAATTAGGCTAAAATATGATCTTGAGCTCAATTTGCATAATTAATTAATTAAAATTAAGAATTGATTGTTTCAGAAAATCTTATGACATAATCTTGTAGATTATGACGTGGGTCTCACGCATGCAAAATTTCATCGCGATCGCACCACCGATGGCCGAAATCTCGGCCTGAGCATAGCCAAAAAGCCCGGCCCTTTTAGGGTTTAACGGACTGATGATTTGAGACAGTTGGCTACAAGTACAGGGATAAGGGAAAAGTCTTCTTTTTTTTTTTCTTCATGTTTGCTGGAATAAATTAGAAATGTGCGAATTCCCATCGTGACATACAGGCAGCATGACGATATTCGACCGTGCGTTCTCCAATTCACTCACCCGGTAGCACACTTTTCCAAATTATTACTTCCCATTGCAAACCTGTCTAGTTTCTATGGCCAATTCATTGAATCATTCACTGCTGAATATTAGAAAGTTTTTGTTCGAAATGCTGCATCCATTCAAGCTTTTCATTTATTCTACCGAAACCTTAACTCGGTCAATATTCCTCCGGTTAGGATAGAGGCCTGGCATGGCCATTTGATTGCTGCAAGACACTCGTTTTTGGATTTACCCCCTCTACGGTGAGAAACTTTATTCGCATGTTGCGGGTGGACGAAATACATGTACGTAGACGTGAGCCAACTCTCTTCACACTTCTTTACAATAGGATTTTCTTTTAATATGAAACATACGAAGCATTAGGTTCAGAGGTTCCCCACTTCCTGAAACATTTTGTTGTTGTGTTTTTTGTGTTTGTGTTTGTGTTTGTGTGTGTGTGTGTGTGTGTGTGTTGTGTATGTATCTTTTATTAATATATACAACACATTAAAAAAGTCAAATTTTAGCCACTTAAATTTCATTGTCACCATTAGAGGATGGCTCAGTTTCGGTTGAGATGGGGCTACAGGTTTCCAGCGGTTTTTTGTTTTGGTTTTGTTAGGTTTTTTGGTGTGTGTTTTTTTTGTTTTTGCTGTTTTGTTTCTGATGATTTTTTTTTTCTTTTTCTTTTTTTTTTAAGATAACGAGAAACTTCTTATGGAATACGACAGACCATAATAATTCTAAGAGGAATTCAAAGTTTATTTGATGAAAATTGATTTTGATATGACCGAGATATCCAAAACAAAGCAATAGGTGGGACCCAAGCTTTATTAGGATCGCTTTGCCTTACTTTGTTTTTGGATATCTCGGCCGTTTCAAAACCGATTTTCACCTAATGAACTGTAATTCCCCTTAGAATCGTATCCTCGTCAGCATTTCATAGCATAAAGTGGTTTCGGTGAGTATATTGCAAAATGTTAACGATCGAATTCTCACCTCAACCAATACTACACCATCTCTTTGAAGGGGATGGCTAGTAACTGATCAGTGGGAATGCTGGGGGATGATTGTTCCAATGTCGATGAAGCGGAAGATGTCTTCATAGAAATGAAAAAAAAAAAATCAGAAAAATATGTTAGTGGGAGTAATACATAAATCACCAAACGAACAAAACTATTTTTAGACAAGGTTGATGGTTTGGAATTTGTGTATATCATCAATTTATTGTTGTTTGTGCAATAGCAGTATGCGCTTAAAGGGGGTGGCTAGTAACTGATCAGTGGGAATGCTGGGGGGTGATTGTTCCAATCCTTGTGGGATCCATTTAAGAGTACATTATATATTTATTGTTGTGTGAAAATTATTTGCTTCAGAATGGTTTCATATACGAGTAATGTGCAGTTTAATGTTTCCAGGTTCGCATGCCTGTACAACGAATGACGGGGCGATCGTCAACGATTAACTGCACATTACTTGACTATTCTGAAGCAAATAATTGTCACACAATAGATATATAATGTACTCTTAAATGAATCCCATAAGGACTGGAACAATCATCCCCCAGCATTCCCACTGATCAGTTACTATCCATCCCCTTCAAGGCTATTTGATCATAGATTTTTTTTTTTTTGTTTGCTTTATACCACTTCGATTAATTTGGACTTCTTATTTCCAAGAACAGTAGTCTCTACACCTTTCTGAGCTCTGCCCGCCCGAGAGCGTGTCAAGTTCTTGCCCTCTGAGACGCCCCGACTTTAACAAAAAATTGACATTTCAAAATGTCATATCTTCCTTATTTCTCATCCAATTTGTTATTTTGTATCGTTTCTGTACGGAATATTGTTCTTTCTTTTGAAGTTTATTTTTTTGGGGTGGCTTTCCTTTTTACATAAGCATAAGACAATGGTACTCACACAACAGTTGATTCTTCGCCAAGATGTTGTCTGTCTCCCTTTCTTTCATCTCTTTGAGTCGCGCCGAAATAGAAGTCATTAGCCCTACTACCCTACTGGCCGGGACGAGTGCAATACTGGAGAGCTATCCAGCTGTCCGCCTCGCTAGAGAACGGACAAGCCACAGCACTGCAGTCGACCTGACCGGCACGGTTGGGCTGAAATGTTTGAATTCGACAGGTCAGTCGCTGTATTTCCGATTAATCATTTGCCAGCTGTTCAAATACGATGGTCGAGAGTAGCGTTCGAAGGGCCATGGTGAAGCTTGCCACATTCTTCCGACAAAATTCGTGTTCCTAGTTGTGTTATTATTATAATCTGCACCAAGGGGAGCTACTTCAAGAAAATGGATACAATTTATTCCACAATCAAGAAGTGCGGCTAATGCGCGGTATAGAATTCCTTCAACTTTTCTTCTCTTCTCTTCTGTCAAAGTAATCAGTTGGCTAAGAAAAACATTCTGGGCTTTTCTACTTAAAAAAACAAAACAAAACAAAACAAAACGCAACGCAAAAAAAAAAAAAACCAAAAAAAGTTATAAAATTTACGAGCAAATTACACGGGAAATAATATTAAAAAGCTAACGAAACTGCGAAAGCAAAGAAGAAAAATGTGTATCATTTCACTTGTTGGTAACGTTTTGATACAGTGCAGTGATAATTCTCCCATCTATGAATAGTTGATGTCTTTGTAGACGGACCGATTCACAACTATTGTATTCGTTCTAACGGGAGTTTTCTAACGGGAGTTCAGAGTAAAGAAACAACGTAGGTCCTTCCGACAGAAATAAATTTCTCTGGGCTTGTCGCTTAGTTATCCTATTCAAGCGTTTCATTTACTGTCATTCGCCACCGGCGACAGGCCGATGTTTTGAAAATGTAGAAAAATTAACAGTTCCTACTAATTAAGATAAGGCCTTCACAACATTTCGGAAAATACGAGCAAACTACTACCGTACCAGGAAAGCTTGAACAAGACGGAAACCGCCTCAAAAGCCCCGAAGTAGCTAACTCGCATACATAATAACATAAACGGAGACTATTTGAGTAATCAGGACAGGGGAAAATCTCCTTGACATTTGGCAAATCTGGAGCCAATACGATGTGCTTTTAATCACACATACTCAGTACCTATTTCTTTCCCCACACATACCTACTTCTTTCCCCTCAAACCTCCATTTAAAACCCGAAGTAACGTGTTCTGGTGCAGATGAGGGTTCGTTGTTTGTTTTGTTTTTTTCCATATTGTTGGTTTCTGAATTTTAACTACATGTATTTTCGGCACATAAGTTCATTGCTAACGCATAGTAGCGTACAATACATGGCAGGTTGGTAGTTCATTCTCGACAGGCGGCCGGTTCACATTGTCATTCCCTCCGCAAGCCGACGGAACGAAGGTATCACGAAGGCCGGGACAAGTGCAATATTGGTAGGAGAGTCAAATCACAAAAATATTGGACACCCGTCACGACCTTCGCGACACGCTCTACAACTCTGGCAACTCCGGTGAGGGTTTATCGGGCCATCTCCAACCAGCCCCCAGCTCGGCAGTGATTGATGATGGTCTCATTCACACGATGGCGACCTCGAAGAACCCCTTGGCGACCTCTATCGTAATGGTTTCCATGGATACTCCTACAGAGGGAAGAGAGAGACAGCGAATGCAGTAATACATCATTAGATTTCGTTTATATACCACTTGACTTCACCACATTAAAAGAGATGTTTTCTTTTTCTAAAACCAATAGCTTGTTAGACAACAGGTAACCTAACATCGACATTACTCGGCTCATTATCTTCAAATATGCGGTATCAATACAACAATCGTGCGAACATGCAGAGACGCACGCTCATATATTAACAAGAACTGCCTTCAAAACACACACACACACACACACACACACACAGGCATGATTTCGATTCGTCATGCTTTATACTCGATACACGCGTCATTACGCGCGTCTCTTTCACATTTGGGTTCAACACTTTTTCTTCTTTTGTGAATGCGTGTTTCAGACATAACAAAAACGGGATTAGAAGATACATATCTCCACAAATATGAATGCAGTCAAAAAACTTCTATGCCTGTTCTAATCTACTACCACGAATTCCGCGGGAGAACTTTAAGAAAAAAAAAATTCTTTTTGATCTTAAGTGGGTGAAAAGTAACGCGACTTGGTCTTTTCACAATTTAGGGTTGAAGAGTTCAGTAGTTGAGAACCGACAAAAAGAAAAGCCTTCGGGGGAAGACATGGCTGGTTCTGTTGCTCAGCTTTAGAGAGGTGAATCGCCCAAGCTGTATAAATCTCTCGTGGCTGATCAATGCAGTGTGTGGGTGGGTTGCAAGCAGGCCGGGACGAGTGCAATATGACTAGCAAGTTGTATGCACAAATTGCCACTCCTCACGACCGGTTTGCTGCCCTCTTTGACCATGACTTGCGTACCGTATCGTCCTCGGGAAGAAATGGAGTGGAGGGTTGAAGGTAATAAATGCGGACTAGATAATGAAGCCATTCATCTAAACACCACCCCCTCCCGCCCCCCCCCCCAAAAAAAATAATAATAACTTTATAATCAAGTATTCCCGCGTCAAGCAAGAATTGTTTCAGACTATACGAATAGCAATAAGTTTTACTCACTCTATACTAGAAAGATTCTGGAGAGCTAATAACATTTTGTAGTAATTTTGTGTTCCCAAGCTCCTATCATCCCATTGAATAATAAGCTTCAACTCATGAACATACTCTTTTGTCGTGACCGACAGACGTCGATACGCGTACCACTTCATGCATGTCAACGATAGTCCCTCTTCACTCCGCTCTTTGTTACGGCTAAGTAAACTGCACTGAATAGCTCCCCTTGATAAAGCCAGAACAAAGGAACCGAGTGCTTCCTCACATAAACCACAATACAAAAGATTTCATGAGTGGTCGTAGCGTCACTGGGAAGGAGCTTTTGTTCCGATCGCTCCAAGCTTGCACAAATTGGCAAAGGAAAGCTTGGTAACGAACGACATGTGGTCATTTTGTTTAGGGCATCCCGACGGAATGCCAACATACACACCCCCACAATTGCTACACTATTGCTATACCATTTCTTGCTTAGCATAAATATACAACGCACATGTGTATAATGACTGTGTCCGACTTTTTAAGGATCTGGCAAGTAGCTTACAGGTACAAACTACCACAAACATCACTGAAATTTCACGTACCATGCGTTAAGGACCATATAATAAGCAATCAGAAAACATATCGAGCTCTTTTGACTGACAATGAAGTACAACCCATCCCTACTCCAGTATTCTGTTCGCGACAATCAAAACTAATTTTATGCAAGAAATAACTAACACAGCGAAATGTGTCAAACCAATACGCATTTGAAACAAAATTCAAAAGCGTCAAACTAAATTTGGCGACAGTGTAGCTTCCGGTAAGTGAAGTATATCTCCAAACTCTACAGCGAAGGATGGGGGAGGGGGTGTTAACTTTTATAGATACTACTCTTACGGCTCGGGTCCAATGACCAGTCCAAACGAGAACAAGCGTGTACCTTGAATCCTATCCCCACATTCTGTTTGAGGGGAACAAACGGCTATAAACAGTGGTTGTGTTGACACGCGGTTATACAGGCATGCGTTTGTCAAAGATTGCAAGCAGCTCGCTGGTAGATAAGATATGGCGATGAGCAAACAGAGAGAACCACGGGGAATGTCGGTTACTCGGAAGCCACACAAGAATGTCGCCCACGACTACTATCGGCTGAAGGGCGAGTGACTCACGGTAAGGAATTCCGTCCGCCCGACGCTTGTCAGTTTCTTGAGAAAATGTGGCTTAATTACACCTACATCCCATCAACGGTACAGTAATTCTAACATGACAAGCACTGAATGACATTACTGCATTTGTTTCCAGTATTTCAAGAGCATTTTACCAGATACATCAAACGCAAAACTCCCAAGACCTCCGCCAAAAGAGGACACATGTACCATTGTATATCAAAACCCTAAAATCTTGTCCCATGATGCTTCTGAAAAGCTATATAGCGGCTACCATACTATACTTATTAGTTATTTCCGGCAATAATTTTCGCTACTGGTTTTGACGCCCTGAAGCGCACCCTATCAACGGATCATATCGAGCCATTTTAACCGACTTCATCGGGAAAAAAATGAAGCAAAACAAAACAGAAAAAAATGCAAATACTGTACCTAACATTGCCCTTCCCTTTATACTGCAGCCATACATGCCTTGAAAGCCCGTGCGACAATGACCTTGAAGAACTTCCGATGACACTGGTGTTGATGAGCAGGCCGGGACGAGTGCAATATTCGACACACCCACTGGAGAACAACATTGCGCTCGGTCCGACTTGACCACCAGTCACCATGGAGATGACCTTGCCATATGACCCTCTCTGACTCGGTTGCGGAATTTTTCAAAGGGGGGGGGGTGGGCGGTTTATGGTGACGGGAAATGGATTGAGATAAGGAGAGAGAAATGAAGAAATCAGCTGTCATCTGTACTTGCACGCCCTAGTTCTACTGCAACGATATATGCCCTGCTTTATGTCACACCAGGGAGGTGGAAAGAGACTGGTCACACGCAGTTGTAAAGCCCGGACCACAATTTATTTCCCCCGCTCTAAGCATGGGAATGGATTATCGACTTTGATCAAATCACAAATGCGTCTGCTGTCCAACAAACTGCAGATTACAAAGAATTGAGCCAACGTCATCAAATAATGACTAATCAACCGAGAAATGAGTGATCAATTTTGGTTTCCCATTCTCCTAAAATTATCTTTGCGAAGGGGTTAAGGGATACCACACACGAACCCACTGAATTCCACGAACTCATTAGTGCTGGTATATACACGCGGGTAGATGATGGACATTGGCGTACTTGCATACACCTGGACATGCAATATTGTACATGCGTATAATTCAAATCAAATCAAATTCATATCTGGTTTCAACGCTCACATGACAAATGTTACCAGAAATAATGATACGCGTGGAGGTATGGTTCACCAAAAGGGGTTACGCTCCAAAACGTTTATTATTACGCTCGTTTTATTCCCTTCATGTGTTTTCATAATCCATCAATTACTAGTACTTAAAAATGAAGATAAATGACGGTTGAGTGTAGTTTGCATATTCATCTACTGAATTTGGATCAAATACATTGTACACCAAGTCTCTCTCAAAACAAAGTGTCATATTCAAAACTACCCCCAAATCTCTGAAGAAATTGAAGTTGGGAATCTTCACCAGATGAGACGTTTCGATTACCAGAAGAGCAACAACAAGCAAATCATTCTAGTCCATCAATGAATACAGTTTAGAGTTTATGGAAGAAACGCAGTTGCCAGTTGTTCCGGAGCTCACAGCAGGGCCGGTCTTTTATACGACATCACATGGATCTTCGGGGGAAAATGCTCTGGCGAGGAGGTTTCCGCATACCAGAGTGGGTGTTACCTTGGTAACGTCCGGCCCACAACCTGTCGTCTGGGTAGAGGAGGGGATGGCAGGTCACACCAGCTGTCGAAATCAGTCACCCCCCCCCCCCCCCGAAAAACATACTGCTTTACATTACTATCATAATTCACAAAAAAAAAAAAAAAACCGCAACTTTACACTACAGCGGGATAGCACATTCAGTCGTCCTACAACCAGGCATTAAAACGTCCTCCACAAATTATTGGGGTTGGCGCTGCTGGTTAATCTTATCACGATCTTATTTTCACACAGAGTATATTCGTCTCTAAATTGCGATATTTGATGATTGTAGTAGCATCGGGCAATGTTTTCCAAATCAATCTACTCCCCACAAATCACGATTCAATCGGGTGTACCACGATTTAATAAAGACATCAACTTCTCACTTCCCTGGGGTTTAGTATACAATGGAGCTATTACCTTGTAATCTCATACAGTGTCGAACTGTGATGCTCATTTTCACACGGCTCTATTCACAGGGCAATGTCGCAAAGGAATGCAGATCACGGTCAAGTTGGGAAATCATCTTAGCTGCTAGGAAAAGGAGAATCCTCCATCTCCCGTGAACTGCAAGATGTAATTTACGGGCATTCCTCTCTAAGGTACACTGTTTGATTTATCTAATACTGAGGGACGCGCATCTAGCTGAAAGCCAGTCCCGCGCTCACTCTCGCCACGAGTTCCCACGCCCCAAAGCATCATGGGTAATGGTTCCGAAACTCTCGGGTCAGAGAGCAGACCTGTAGGCATCAGTGGGGGATTGTGGCCAGTCAATATTGCTCCTTGCCCACATTCAAGAGGCCCATAAAGACGCTATTTGGATAAAGGCTTGTACGTATCGCCCGACTCCGGAATAGAAAAGCCTTTGTAGGCGACCTGAACTCATTACGGCTGCTTTGTCAAGGGGAATGGTGCGCGTAGGGCGAAGATCAATACAATATGGCAGGCAGTCCACGTTCAGGACACAATACCGGAATCCCATTCTACTGTACACATATGAAAATGGAGTGCAGAAACAAAGATCAACGGGAAATTTATTACGTAATACTACTGAACAGCATTGACTTTTTGCCCGGATACGATTTTGGAGAGCTTTGATGGGATAGTATATAAAGCTTGAATAGTAAAACAGTCTGATTCTTATACACGACAGATTACATCATGATTTGAAAATTATGTTCGCGTTTTTTTGCCAAATTTCACAAATGCGTTTTCAACCTATTGAAATGCTGAAACTCAATTAATGAACGTTATGAGCTTGCCTTGGCTGTGTACATGCAAATTTATCTGAAATTAGAAAACACACACCAGGTATAGGTCCAAGCGCAATATACAACTATCTTCAGAACGATAGTGATGTGTATCATTTTAGAATTCTACAAAGTAACAAATAGCAGTAAAAGTTAGCCTTGCCCCCACCTCCGGAAAAAAAAATATGTAAAACATAGCATTTCATCTTTAATTGAACCTAGGAGAGCGAATTATACCGTGTGAAGGGTCAACAAATTCAGGAACACAAAACTAAATAAGAAAATAACACAATCCTATCTGATATCCTTTCCTATGATAAATTAATTTGGTAGACAGAAAACATTGAAAAGCGGCTTTTGAACAACACATGTCAATATAAGTCCATAATATGGAAGGAATCACTTGACCATTGTTTCATATTTCGGTAATAAAGAGCCATTTAGTGAAGATCAGCAGACATACAAAGAATGAAAACCCATTTCATATGACCATAAACGACAGAGTTGCAACTAGCACGAGTTTTCTGGGTTTCAAGTCAGAGTCGTTAAGTCGGCTTTATATCTTGCCAGTGGCTCTCCTTTTAGCGGAATGCCACAAAACGTTTTTTTCAAATCCACTGTCTGTAGGCACCAACATGACTTTACTATAAATTTTAATTCTCCATTGATATTCATGGAAGTGCTCAAACATACTAACTCACGGCGGACATATAAAAAGAAAATAATGTGTTAAAAAGAATGGCTTCTGGGATTTTAAAGTTTTGGTTGAAACCTGGCTTCTCTCTCTCTCTCTCTTTTGATTAGATAATGACAAACCTCTAATGAAATATGAAAGAGCATGTAATTCCAAGAGGAATTTAACGTTTATTTGATGTCAATTGGCTTTGAAATGACTGAGATATCCAAAACAAAGTGATCCTTATAAAAGGTGGGACCCCCCCCCCCTTTTTTTTTTAATCAGGATCACTTTGTTTTACTCTGTTTTTGGATATCTCGGCCATTTCAAAACTGACTTTCATCAACTAAACTTTGAATTCCTCTTAGAATGGTATGCTCTGCAACATTTCCTAAGCAGTTTCTTAGTATCGCGCAGAAAGTTATAAGTTCAATCCTCATTTCCACCAATACTATAGTATACCATCCTTTTAAACGAAACAGTACCGTACCTCCGTCGCATCTTTTCTTTAAGAAACTCGTCTAAAACAAAAAGAGTAGCAATCATGTCAGGCGGAAACCTTCCACACACTATTTCTGCAACCTAACGATCAGATTGCCATTGCCATTGTCACTTTCCGAGAGACCAGCAGGACTGCACGTGCACTATAGACTACATCCAACGCAGCGGATGAGGTTACCATCGCGTTTAGATGTAGACGTACCGATTCAAGTGCTATAATATAAACCGCCATAAAGGTATATTGGTGGTATTAATCGCAAGCTAGCCTCAAAAACGTTTGGCGGAAGGGGCATTTTTTTTTTTTTTTTTTATTGGAGATCACGTTTCCGTTGAAATACAACTTGTTCAACAAGTGGTTAAAAGCGGATGTTAGTTATCGCTATGCCAAATCGGCATAAGTATGCCTTCAATATGTAGCACAATGAACTCATCGATGAGAATATCGATAAGGGAACTTCTCCTTACAGCTCTCGACACGAAGACCTGCCAAGGTATCCCGGATATGGGCCCAGCTAAAAGTAGTAAAAGAAAAGACGACTTGGATGGAACTAACGCCGATTCGTCGCACCAAGGAGTTACCAGACAACTCCTTGATATTACAGTGATCTAGCCCTAGGCATGAATACAACCCGACCCGGTGTACCATCGGGTGAAGTAGTGAAGTGTTGCCACAGTTAACGGGAAAGCAAGGAGTTGGTCGCCCATCTTACTACCAGTTCCGATGAAAGCGCCGGCCAAATAACAATAAAATAATACAAAACAAAACCAATCTGATAAATTACGTCACTCTGAGAGTGGAACAACTGAGATGACTCTATGAATCAGACATCTGTTCTGCTGCTACAGAGTTCAGATGTGAATTATAACACGAACAGACACTTCGGCTGATTCTTATGAAAACATGCGATTTCCTTCCTTCTGAAACTCAACACCTCAACAGAGTGAATTCACGTCTCTATCACGCAAATTAATGAACGTTATGTTGTCGAACAGATTTTTAACTGTAGAACTAGATGAGAAATGCCATTATGTAATTTGATATCACGCACTTGACAAAGCCCTCTGGTCCTAAATAGAGGTGTCCATCGGAATTTGGAAGGGACTGGGGAAACATTCCTAATAATTATGACGGATTATGTCAGAGTGTAAAGTGGGCCCTAAGCTTTTGTGTAATGCTACAATTATCCCGTGAGTCACTGTTTTTAAATAAAGACATAGTCATTGTAGCAACATCTTGAAAATGCGTTAATTGCTAGTACTTTATAGTTCATTCCAATGCCTCTTTCTCATACAAAACTGTACAGATCAAGTGATGTAATCCTAAAGTCTAGGCAGGTGCTTAAAGTAACTCTTATTACCTGCGAAAGTAATGTCAAAATACACGTGTTGCGAAGCAAAATGAAGGAATTCTGGTGTGTTGACCGCAATACAAATTCTAAGCTATCAAAATACATAATGTAATACCGTCTACACAAAACGAACGGTCTTCAGCGGCAGCCAATGGAAGAGTGCTTCACAAGAGTTTGGTGCGGCACGAAGCACGTTTTATAACAAATGGGTTGTGTTAACCAGGGCAACAATAGGGCGCAAAGTTGGGGCCCCTTTTAGGGGGGCTCACTTTGAAATCCACAAAAGAATGCATCTGCATTACACACCAATGCAGCACGCACTCCACGTCACATCATTTAGGACGACTACGGAGCAAGACTCCCCACATGGATCGGGGCCTCGATACACAATTTGTATTCGATACTTGATGCAATTTTATTCATTGTTGTGACTCACATGCGAAGCCTATTTCTTTCATGCTTCCGTAGTTGAAATTATATTAAATACACCATCGCTGCCCGACGAACGACATCGGTAGATACATGTCTGTATAGTTGTGTCTTTTTAAAGCTTCCTGTATCAAAACCAGGAGATCCCACACCACAATATGGACAACTACAAAACGAATGCGAAACCATG
The DNA here is from genome assembly GCF_964275005.1 of Diadema setosum. Lineage (NCBI taxonomy): Eukaryota > Metazoa > Echinodermata > Echinoidea > Diadematoida > Diadematidae > Diadema > Diadema setosum. The sequence goes on along the minus strand of NC_092698.1, from coordinate 27,228,358 downwards.
AAGCCTCCAACATTTTCTGAGAATGGCGCTGGCTCAACTTCGTCCAGCCATGAAAGGTGATAGACAGGATCCAACCTTTCAGGATTAATTTTTGCACAACCCAATTAGCTAGAACGGAAAATCCTTTTTGAATGGTACATTATCTAATATTACTGCATAATCATTACTTATGAGAAAATAACGCCCTCTAGCTGAAGATTGCCACAGTCACTTATTAATACTTTATTTTCTAGGGATACTATTTGTCGCACAGAGTATTACAAATTCTCATATTGATTGCCATTAGTTGCCCTTGCCTTGGGTTTTACTCGCTTGATCCATTAAACGCGGTATTGTATGGCTTCTATCACGAACCCGTTTCCGTTAATAGACATGTGTATTTAACTTAATTATCAGGCAACTACGTGTAAAACAAACCAATATACAATGTAATCGCACAAATGGCAACAACTTGGTGATGAAAAAAAAAAGATATATCAGAACACTCGGGTCTTGCACTGCTTATTAAGGAGAGAGTGTCGGTTTGTATATAACAATTTATCGTCTGAATGAACATTATTTACGTGCATGTGTGTCGGAATGTTTGTTGGTCGGTCCGACATACGAAGCGGCGGGATCGGGTGAATTGTCCTTGCGCATCTAGGAAGTCGCCACGTAGGTCATCCCTTCAGAACGAAATGTTATCCGATCAACTAGAATTTCCAGATACACTGTCAGGACGTGTATGGTCCATTGTTGGGGAGGAAAAAAAGACGTAAGACAAATAAGGTTTAATTACTTTCTTCACTGGGCCCAAGTGAATCTTATAAAACCATCCTTTGTACGATCGCCAGGGGGCGACGATTTATAATCCGACTCATGAATAGGGTGGTTGGTAGTATTGTTACAACACCCAGTCGTTTTGTGGGGTCGCTTTACAATTGCCATCAATTATGCATAGAATTATCGGTGGCTGCAGCCTTGCCCAACTACGAGTATCTAAAGCTTATTCTCACCACTCTCATCAAAGGCTTTTTTCTTTTCTTTACACCACAAAACTCCTTTAAGGCCATAAATAGACTGGCGTCTATATGAATTAACAGGCAATCCTACTTACGGAATCCCTTTCATCGCTAATTGCTTATTTCAGTTTTGTTTTTAACGATCACGACTCTTCAGCAATGTTCCAGCCGATAAAGGGGGTACATGTATTACTAGCTTATCACATCAATATTCTTTACCTTTAACACAGGGACTAGGGACTTCCCCTAACGAAATTCCCTTGGAATTGCTCTTGCCCGTTGGAAATGAACAGCGTGTGGCTGTTATAATGCACTCTCGTTATAACGATATTGCGGTTACAACGAAGTAAAAATTCATGCCGCAGCATTATCCGCCCTTACTTTTTTATTTATTTTTTTTTATTTATTCCGTAAAAACGAAAGAAAACTGGCGGTTCCAAGGATTTCGTGTAACGGGAGTCCACTGTACTCGTTTCAGATTTTGACATGGTAACCCCAAGTTTCGTTGTTGCAACAACCCAGAGCTTTTGGAACTACTATTTTCCAGAGTTCTAGGCAAGGGGATTTCTCTTATAGCTCTACCCAGTCTGGTAAACTGAAGACTATAAAGGAGTACTACTTGCGGAACCCGGCTTTTCCACTCTCGGCGCGTGGTATGGCCGCGAGACGAGAACGTATGTTCAGATGGTAAATGGCACGACTATAACAATCTCGAAACCTACCTTTGAACGAACCTGCTAAATTGGTAACAGGTTGTGAGGAATGAAACCTGCGATAAGAACCTCGACGGACATTATAATCGATCGGAGATGGAATCATAGTTATGTAGAAATCTTATTACATAATATGTTAAAGGGATGGTACAGTATTGGTGGAGATGAGAATTGGGCTTTTAACTTTTTGCGAGATACCAAGAAAACACTTACGATATAGTACAGAGCATAACACCATTTTAAGAGGAATTCAAAGTTTGTTTGATGAAAATCGGGTTTGGAATGACTGAAACATCCAAAAACAAAGTAAAACAAAGCGGTCGTAATAAAGTGTGGGTCCCATACTCTATTAGAATCGCTCTTTCTTGGATATCTCAGCCATTTCAAAACCAATTTTCATCAAATAAACGTTGAATTCCTCATAGAATTACATGCTCTTTCATGTTTTATAAAAGTTTTCTCATTATCTCACCAAAAAATTTTAGAAACCTGAAATTAAGTCTCAACCAAAACTACACGATCCCTTTAGCACTTCTAGACCGATGGTATCTGTCTCTTCATGGTGGGCTTCTTCTGACGTTGGGGGTCTAAAACACTTCAGGATCATGCTGACCGTAATTATTCTAATACTGCCTGGATTGCGTTCTGATAAATATCTCACTGACCTTGTCAGTATTATATTTACCCATAACAGTAGCATGGCCGTGTCGCTTTTTTTTTTCTTTTTTTCCCCCAACACATGAGGATTTCCTTAGTATAACAAGTTTCGTCGAAAATCCAACGCTGGCTATTTTGAGGAACATCTTATCGTCTTTCGACTCATGAGAAGTAAGAATTAAAAAAAAAATCTTAGATGTTTTTGTCACGTGGAAAGAAGGATAAAACCAGAGGTTTGGACGAGATCATTTATAGTCATCCGAGTTTTATATCGTCCCATAATGTATGAATACGATCACAGTCGGGAATTACGCCAATATATACCGAAATAGTCACGAATTCGAGCTTTCCCGCCAATGCTGCGTTTGTGGGAAGGTGGTAGACGCAGTAGCACGTGGTCTTCATTCACTTCATCTCGACTCTCGACAATCACACACAAGTTCATGGTATATCATATCTTTTACATTAAGTTGAGTGAATATACGACGTGGTTTTATGATACACTGTATAATACAAATGTATGTGCATAGAGTATAATTAATACTACAGTCTAGACAGTAGCACTTCCACCATTGCTAAGGTCATCTGCACAGATTTTTATGACACACGCTTCTACACCGACACACCAGGTGTTTTTTCTTCCAACAATCCACCAAACGGAGCAAGACATTTTGAACTCTCCGCTCCGTCCAAACTAAGTAAAGTCTCACGATGGGAGGGCACTCATTAAACGACTTGATTCACTTGACAGACGAGCATCCCCCTATATAATCGAGTTTACCAACATAAATGACGGTAGAAAAGCATATAAAAATCACGTCAGAATCATGATAAAGGAAGTTGGCTGGTTAAATTTACTATTCAAGAAACAGCGCAGTATACACACTCTCCCAACATCGATACTCACACAAACACACACAGCCAATGGTAGTGTATACGGGCTGGTAGCGGCCTGGTCCTGGCAGAACACCAATCTCCTGAAAGTATAATGGCTGGTGTGTGGCGCGCTTCTCACCACAGGAAATCAGAGCGTGTGTGAATGGAGCTGAACTCTTGACTGGAAAGAGGAAACGATGGGTGGTTTCAGTGGATATGACAATGTCGCAGTCTAACATGTCCGTCCAACGAACTTACAGTCCGTATATCCGCTGAGTATTCTGCTACCCGTCCACCACACGGCACTGGTGGTGATACGAGCTATGGGGCGAAGAGATGAAGACGTTTTTTATTGCGCTGGAAGCGAACGCGGGTGGACCACATAATAACTGGCATCTCTGCGATCTTCACATGAGCTACGTACAGAATGTTTGCTTTAATGCGCAACAGTCCATGTGCATTTGAACAGTTCTTCCATTGGGCATGGACGAAAGCCAGCGAGAAGGAACGGCTTGAACGTGCACAAGAAGAAGTAATGAAGTACACAACGTACGGGGATTGGAGCTTTGGCAAATCTCTGAAAGCAATTTGAATAGTTCCCACAGAATGTGAAATTCGCAAGAATGGGGGAGGATGTCAGCGCGTTACCTGAATAGAAAGAAACAAAATGCAGAGAGAATCTCGTGGTTTCGTCCGTCATGACGAAATCACGAATACTATCTGTCGTAACGGTATGTAGATATGCTATCAGAGTTTTCTTTTTTGCAACTAAATCGATTGGGACTTATGCAGAAAATTATTTCACGTCCCTCCGTTCGTTCATCTCCCCGCCTGGCGAGTCGACTCGCCTAAGCCAAAGGTTCAATGGCCCAGTCTTCCACATTCCATCACAGCTGAACAGTTCCGAACAAAAAGCCCGCGAAATAAAAGGCAGTATTCAGAGGGCACCTGGGATGCTTTCTTTGGAAACTATTGAGATTGTGCTCTGCATGGACTCCGTTTGTGTTCATTCAGATCGCTGAGGCGACATTATGTGTGCTAACATAAATGGTGGACCACTGTCGCGCTGTGTAGCCAGGAATGTAATTGTATACAGATGAATCCTGCTTCTTTACAAATGCACTCGAATAATGCGCAAAATGGTATCTAGGGTGTCGCCAAGTCCAGATAACCGCGTGGCATCACATCCCCTCGCCTGTGGCAACTGCATATGGGGTCATACTCACGAGAGAAACTGGTCTTGATTGAATTTATAGTCATGCGCGTTCGAACAAATTACTTTTACCACTTGTTTCAAATAGTTTTGTAAAATGCCCATGTTACCTAGAAATTGATTTGAAGGAGCAGTTACAGCACGTATCGAGTGCAGAAAGAGAGAGAAAGAGAGAATAGGTTGGGTGTGTTGTGTAGATAGCTGTGATATATGCAGCGTATCTAGCAGTGGTATGCCATACACTTCGATGTGAAGCTCCTTGGCTGAATCAAAGGGCTCTTTGGTTGAATTTAGTATTGAGACTTGCACCTGCTCGACCAAGGGTTGACGCCTTCCGCACCAATGATCTCCACTGTCTAATCTAGAACAAAGATAATATTGTTACATAATCGTGCTGCGTTAGCTAGTTTCGCTTTCAGACGTTGTCGCAAGCGGACCTCCTTATAGTTGCAACTTTTCTAGCTTGTCAATCAAGACACGGTTGTCGACATAACCATGACAATATGTCTGCAGTTCCATGCACAGTCTCCTATCAAACCCCTTAATTCATAGATCAAGAAGATGGGGCAGGAATGAGAATGAGCGTTTGGAACACAGCCTAGACCACCGCGCAAAGGGGATCACAATCATTGTTGCCAATAGTCTGACATACCAGACATGTTTCACAACTTGCCACGCACCTATACCCCCTTGTATATACACTCTACATGCCACCACCACAAATTGCTTGAAAAAAAAAGAAACAAAAGGACAATCGTTCACAAGAGAGAGAGAGAGAGAGAGGGGGGGGGGGGGAGAGAGAGAGAGACAAAACGTTGTAGTCCACCCTCCCCAACCTACTGTGTAGGATTTCCGCGCCCAAATTCAGGTGCTTGAATATCAAATTTTACCCTAATCTTGCAAGATATGTAACGATTTGATCTGAAATAAGTGAATGTAATAATGATGAAACCCTCCTACTACAATTGCATTAACTATCAGCACCACTACCACTCCTGCTACTACATGTACTAGTAATAATATTACCAGTAGTAAATATGATACCACTACTTCTAGGCCCTACTATATACTGCTACTACTATTACTACTACTATATACTACTACTACTACTACTACTACTACTACTACTACTACTACTACCAATAATAATAATAATAATAATAATAATAATAATAATAATAATAACTGGTACAAAGAAAAAGGCGAAGATGAACAAGGTAACTACATCTCTTCAGATCAAATTAAACTCATGCACAGAATACACACACATTTTGAAGACAAAAATACATATAAGTTTAAAAAAAATCGACAATTGCACATGCATTCACTACTTGTCATTCGCCACTGGCGTTCTTTATATCAGCAGTTCGTAGTTCCCCTTTTGACATTAGTCATTATCAGAAAATTCAACGAGATAACTTGCATTTGTCATGTGATGATTATTCATGTAATCCTACTATGAATGGTGCTTGTCAGCGCATTCACCTGACAGCAAAACTGTATGTGAATCGCGGGAATGTAACGATATTATTATAGTAGAACACGTAAGTGATGTTGGAGGAAAATCAGACAATCCGTTGAAAAGTTAAGTTTTTTACTATCTTGATGCAGCTATCGCTGGATGAGACGATGACAACACTTAGTGACGTCACATATGGAAAACGATATAGAGAAAATGTAAAGAAACATATTGGCCCGAATTCACATAGGTGGTACAAATGAAACCATGGTTTAAACCATGGACAAAAACCATGGAGCGCCAAGTGTCGCACGGAATATTTTGTTACGAAATTGGTCATTTCGTCGACAAAATGACCGTTTCGTTAATAAAATTATCATTTCGTGGACGACATGTTCATTTAGTTACAAAATGTCATTTCGTTACAAAATAATCATTTCATCGACGAAATGACTGATTTCGTAAGGAAATATTCCATGCGACACTTGGCGCTCCATTGTTTTTGTCCATGGTTTAAAGGGACTGTACAGTACTGGTTGAGGTAGGGATTCATGTTTTGAACATTCCTAAGTGAGATAATGAAAAGCCTCTTATGAAATATGACGGAGCATGTAATTTTAAGAAGGATTCAACGTTTATTTGATGAAAATTGGTTTTCAAATGGCTGAGATATCCCAAAAAGTGCTAATAATAAAAGGCGACATGCCCCAACTTTATTAGTATCTCTTTGCTTCACCTTGTTTTTGGATATCTCAGCCATTTCAAAACCGATTTTCATCGAATAAACTTTTGATACCCCTTAGAACTGCATGCTCTTTGACATCTCATATAGTGGTTTTTGAATATCTCACAAAACGTTAAAAGCGAAATCTTCACCTCGACCAGAACTGTACACACCCTTTAAACCATGGTTTCATTTGTACCACCTTCGTGAATTCGGGCCATTATGTTTACTTTCCTAACATGGCACAGCACTTGACTTATTTCTTTCAGAAAGCAGGGGGAATTATACACTGTATTTCCCTCGGAACATACGTCAGTAAAAGTGGAGGGAAAGAAAATCTAGGACTTTAAATCTGAGGACTTTTCTTTGTATCTTCTCTATAGGGCCTATCGTATTTCATACAAGACGTTACGAACTGTTATAGTCTTTTCATCAAGCGATGGCTATATCGAAACCTTAAAATTTCACGACTTTTCATCATGGTCCTTTGAAAACGAGTGAAGCGCGTTACCAATTGAGAAATGGAAAACTCAATAAGTACCAATGTAGGCCTACACATGAGCTAATTATGAACTGGCTTAGATACCTATACATATTGTCAGGACTGACTGCACGACGTACTGCACACAAATTTTTGCTATATCAGGCAAGGTCCAAATAAGCCTTCAGTTGTCACTGTAACCTTTGTCACGAATTAACGGAATTATGCACGAATTTGGCATGTATATAGGGGCGATATGATTGAAAGGCACGGTATACAGACACAGATACTCAAGACACAGACACAAACAGACGGACAGACAGAAAGAAAGACACACTCACATCTGCAACACTAGCGCCAGATAGAGACCCCGTACTTTCGACTAGGTTGCAGGCACAAACCCTTGTCGGTCGTAAAGTAGTCTGCGTCCAAAAGACTACATGCATCACTGGCAGTGTCCCATAGGTCGTGTATTGAAGCTACAGTGGAGGGAATCATCTTATGAAAGATGCCTAGCACAGACTCCTTTACGACTGTGCTTACAAACTAGCTTCCGACAGTGATCGCTCGGACAGGGAGATGAAATGCACTTAGTATTGGATGGGACCGAACACGGGAGGCTACCGACTCACTCCTCTTCCACCTGCCAGATCGGAAAGTGTGTCAGCTTCACACGCAGTATTCAAATGCCTCAACACAAAGACCTTCAGAGAGCTCAGGATATTATATTTATAATAAAAATGTAGAGGAAGAGTGTCACGAAAAAATTTAATGTTAATCAAATATGGATGATGCTTTCAAGGTGTCTGCATATCCTTAGATGCTGTGTACCGCACTGCATTTATTTGAAATACAAGCACAAAGAAATTCCTTTGTACGCCGCACGGAAAGATTGCCCGATAAAGGACCACCACAGAAAAGCATGAACTTCGAACAACGCTTCTGACAGGTGCAAAGTTCAATTTCTGAAATATTATATTTGTCACGATGCGAACCGGGTTCTTTCACAATATTCTACTCTTCTTTCTTTCTTTCTTTTTTTCATCATCAATCGTACCTTGGACCGTTTTTCTCTACTACACTTGTATATAGACATACTAAGTACTTCAATGCGTATGGCTCCCAAAGGCCTTGTAAATACAAACCAACAGATAATAACCAAGAAGATTGTTTTTTAATTGGTATCATTAGGCCCCTATATAGTGAACTTTCAGAGAGAAAGGAAAGACCCGATGCGGAGAGTCATTGGAAATTAACCGTTTTTGTAATTAAATGTATTACAATTCATGGATGTTTCTTCTAAAGCCTAGTAACGAACCATTTTATTCACCTGCTCCCTCAAATTAGACAAGAAATCACTCAGCACTCATCAGCTATTGGCCTGGGTTGGGTAGGGCTCCGGCAAGCTTTGTGGTAACGTCAAGACAACAAAGCATGCATATGATTTGAGTACATGACATAAACGGACTTTGTCACCTTGACCACAGGGCACATAAGACATATAAAAAAAAAAAAAAAACCTGGGGCCCGTTGCATAAAACTTACCGTTGAATTTCAATGGTAGCTACCGTCAAAATTACGCGTGACAGCCAATCAGCATTAAGGATTATAAAATTTACCGCTAATTTGAAGACTTACCGCTAGAAAGGAGCGGTAAGTCCAGCGGTAAGGGTTTTATGCAACAGGGCCCTGAAGTGGAATACTGCCATATATAACATGTAGGCCTATCCGTCTGTTGCAGTAACGAGACATCAAAGACGCGCGCGCCCCCGCAAATGGGTCTCTGGGTCTGCACAGGGAGGTACCTCCCTGGTCTGCACAAAGATATCTGCGCACTTTCTTTTCTTCTAGAAGTGTTTACAGAGCAACAACTTTCTCATGGCAAATGGAGCTACAAGTTGTAGCTCCATAATTATTTAGGCTCTAGATGTTGTGTCGCCTTCAAACGGGAGGGGGATGAAGAGGAAGAGACAAGGAGATGTGATTTATGGATGGTGTGGTGGGTAGCCTCAAGCGCTGCTGACATGGGGTGAGGAGATAATTATAATGCAGATAATAGTGAGCTTTGCTCTTCACTCAGCATCCATTCATGCTATAGAGTGCGATTTTGTGTTCAGTGAATAATACTCACGAAGAGTCCCAGTACTGGCGGGAAAGGACATAGTAGGAGCCCCCCCCCCCCCCTCCTAATTCTACGACAGAATGAGGGGAACTATCGCGGAGGTACACTCCCCAGTCGCCTAGGGAGCTCCGTATACCTCCAAGGAGCTTGCAAGCTCCTTGGTACCTCCTTGGCTCACCAGGAAGGTTGATCTTCCCACGTCCCTGGTTTACCTACAGCACATAGCATGGACCTACATGAGGGAGGGGAGTCTTACCTCCCTGCCTACATAGTACATGCAGCTAGCATGACTACCACCACTCCACCAACTCGCCTTCGGAATCATGGTCGGATCTGGGATTAACAATTGTGAGGTTTAGCCTTTCAAGCCTTGAAATTTGTTTGATGAAGAGAAACTGACAAATGGGGATGCAGAAAGCCTAAGCCATATCAATAATAACAATTCAAGCACGAGCACGCAATAACCCGCCTATCACTCCGCCCCATAACATAGATTTGCAACTTGTCATGCACATTTTCGTTGCCGTGGAATAGTTCTTCAAAAGTTTGGCAAGGAAAGCCCCATTCTTCCCTGCTCACGTTTTCGACATGATGTGATGGAAAATTGCCCGTTCAGACATCTCTCCGCTCATTTTATGACAGGCTGCAGAGAGAACTGACGACTACTGCTCTCGGGGAACACAAGCAATACCCAGGTCAGAAGGTCGCAGTGCAACTGAGGAATGTCGTCGTGTAGACTGCGATCCAGTCGCTCAGACCGAGATGAGTGCAATGCCGACTTCTCAACGGTCAACGGCAGCTGCAGCCATCTCTATCTCAGCGCCCAAATCGTGCCGACAAAAATGAAGACAAGAAAAACAATAACAACACGCCCAAAGAGCTCGGACAAGTTTGAATTTCTGCTGCCTGAAGAGGACAAATCCACCATCTGACTTGCTGCGTCTCATGAAGCGTAGGCTTATGTGGGTTGCCTACGATGGTAGACAGAAAAATCAGTCTTCCTAGGATTTCTTTTCTATGTCTACCTTTTTATCTTTTTAACTTGAACGGTTTTCCTCCTTACGCAGGATAGGGATTCCGTGAAGCCAGACGTAGTCCCTGCGGAACATTTACACTCCAGACGATACAGACTGATTTTCGGTCATTTACTATGGTAAAATATCATTGATTTGAAAGAAGCATATATTTCAAGTCAGTGTTTCTCTCGATTCCCCCTGCCTGCAAGTCAAAAAGGCAAACCTCGCATCACGGAGGTGGAACCATGCAGGAGCTACAAGAGACTCTCTCTAACTGCTGTCGTAGCTCCATGGTAGAACCATGGAGCTACTAACAGAGATAGTAGCTCCATGGTAGAACTTCCACCTCCCTGCTCACATCCACCTATTTATGTCGTCCACTTCAGTGCTACGTCAAACGAAACACAGTGGCGAGTGACATGACGAGATACGCAGCAACTGTCTGTGGGAGACGGTGCATAATGATTGTCATCACAATTAGCGACGTTCTACTTCGTCGGATTTCATAAGCTTTCCGTTTAGTTTGAGACTGACGAAAAGTCATTACAGAATATCAAGCGGAAGGTATGGGTAGATTTCATGATTCACGAGATACGTGGAGTCGATGCAACGAGTAATTTTTCAATTGACATCTCGAACTTGAGTCAAAGGTAGATTGTAATTTATGTATGTAGGACGTGTAGTTCAGTTTTTGGCCATGGAAATCCACTGCTGCCTCGCATGAAAGGTTGGGGGGGGGGGGGGGGAGAAGGAATACAGTATGTCAAACTGAGGGAAGCAATGGGTAAGGTCACGTGACTGAAGCAACCTCCGCGGTGCTGTGATCGCTACGGGATTCTCTGTGGGAATCGGCAGAGGTCACAAAGGGTCAGCGGAAAATCGCGGAACCACATGTGGAGTGGGCATTCCCTGCTTGTTGTCATTACGCGACTCTTCTCACACACACACATACCATATTTTAGCTTTTTGTCCAGCTACACGAGTCGTCCGTGAGCAGGATGGTAGATGCACTACGACGAATCATGGAGCTACGACAGCTCCATCGACGAATAAAAGAGTTATCCAGTTCTGTGATAACTCCTTGGACATATCACTTGTTATGCATGAAAACGTCTCGCGCGGGACAATAACATCCACTACTACTTGAAAGAGCGGATGCATCCCTCTCTTCCCTATAATACTCTGGCAATGAGAGTTTCACCTCCGTACTCTTACCAAAATGCTCAATATCTATTCTAGTTTCATTCCTCGGGAGACGCTCTTTACTGTTTACATGAAACCTAGGTTCTGGATTATGACAGAGTAGGGTAACACAGGTGTATATGTGTTACTCTAAACAAGCCCGCGCGCACACACACACACACACACACACATAGACACACACATCAAGCTCCTTGCACATACACACCCACAATCAATCAATCAACCAGCAATGATAATTGACATGTCGCCTCCTCCATGCTGAACCTGCATGACCTCTGAATTCTAAGCTGTAGGCCTATACCATTTTGGTCAGTATATCCAGGGAGGTGGGAAGAGACCATGGTCATTTACCAAGCTGAAAACGGTCAGGAGATGGCCGCTAGTTCATACTCTCTTATCACACCCTATTCGGTGATTTCTTTTATTCTCTATCTGCTGCACGAGCCTACACCATGACATGCAAACTGAAGACCATAACCCGACCCTCGACTGCAACATAAACTGTTCCCCTTCCATCCTACCATCCTACTACGCTATCATAAAATTATCTTCACGAAGTCACAAGTTTTATAATATGCACGTGTGTGGTTTTGTTTGTTTGTTTGTTTGTTTTTTTGTGTACGTGCATATGTGTACAGACATTTACCGAATAATTCAACTTTAACTCCTCATTCCGTTTCCTTCCACATAATAATTTTCTTGAAGTAGAATTTGCGTCAGTAAATTGCATTTATATAAAATGCAAGATATTTTATGCGAGCAGTGAAATGTTAAACTGTTGCATAGAACTGTAGTAAACTAACAAATGCACATTACGAGTCTGACATCCACGAGTCATACAACCCACTCTGTGAGCTTGACACCAGGCAAATATCTTTTAAGTAATGTACCTGTGGTCGTGGTGCGAGTTTCGTGACCACAAGTCAGAGTTGTGGAAAGTTATTGAGAGTACACCACAATACTGAGACAACGTGAGTACAAGTTCATTGGCCTTTTGACCTTTGACTTTGTTGGACTTAACCTATACTTAGTATTCGAACCTGACCAGCATTTTTAGATTATGTACCTGTCATGTGAGTTTGGTGGTCATAGCTCAAAGATGTGGAACTTTATTGAGAGTACACCAAATTGTTGACGACGCCACCGCCGACATCGATGAGGAAGGAATAGTGACGTCGATGTCTCGCTTCCGCTACGCAGGCGAGACAAAAATGAAAAATAAACAAATAAAAGATTAACAAAAATGCTTCTTGTTTTCAAGATGAATGCCTTTCATGCATCTAAATTTTACAGAGTTTCTAAAGATTGAAAGTTGATTGGAAGGATTAAAATTCTGAGTTTCGATTGCAGTGGTTATTTCGTGGTCTCAAGTCCAAGTCAAAAATTGATGGAATATCTGTACACTCTGTAGACTTATGTCAGGAACACAAATTTCGGAGAGAGATTAACCTTGGCATAATCTACTTATAATCCTGGCCAAATCTTTAATTCGTCTCGGCGAAATACTGTTGTGCCAAAAATGTGACTGAATTCCTTCTGATATTTGAGATGTTGCCAGAATAAGGTTCGTCTCATTTTTTTCCATCTCAGAAGATGGATGGATAGCCTATATTCAGCTGCACTACCTGGTCTTCCATGGGGTCCAGTTGGATGTGAGGCGGGACCACTTCACCGGGTTTAGGAACCCTGCTCTTTGCGATGAATGAATGAAGCGGGATCTTTTACGTGCATGAGCTGTGACTCTTCTCACACACGGGACCTCCATTTTATGTCATATCAGGGAGGTGGAACACCTCCCTGGTCATATCCGAGGGACAGTGTGTGTTTTGCCTCTTACATGGCGACGGTATGATTACACACAACATTGCTCAGTTAGACTTGGGAATCGAACCCAGGTCATTTTGGATCTGGGGGCAGAGGCGCTACCGACTGAGCCAAATCACCGGTAACTAGTCTTCACTTCCTTGTTACGTATCAAATCCTGGAGGATTTTGTTGCAGGTGCTATCATCATGATCACTGAATTGGCACCTCGAAATTTCACTGCATATCTTACACTGGAAAAGATTGCAGGAACATGGTTACATTCATCAAATCTGCACAGAAACAGACAGAAATTCAGGGAGAGGGGTAAAACGCAAACATATAGAAAGAAAGACCTGTAGGTGGTTCTTCAAAAACCTGCTCCAGTTGAATGCCTTTGATACAAAGATTCAGGCTGGCATGTAGTTAATGCTATGTCGGGCATTGTCTGTGACAAGCTTTGCGGGTGTTAGGGGTAAAATCCCTGACATGTATGTATGTTTGTATCGTATAGGTGCCTACTAGTATCATGTTCTCTTTTCCTTTTTCTTTTTTGTTTGATGATGGAAAATTAAATAAACTATTGAATTGAATTGAATTGAAAATTGGGTCATGCATGAATGGATGCACGAATCGGATTATGTCAGTGGACCATTATTATGAAACAAAAGTGAAAGACCCATCGTGGATTGAGACTGATTTCTGTGCTGAACAGTTATCAATATCAAGCAACCATGTCAAAATAACATTTCGATTGTACATCAGAGTATTACTTTTGCCCTGTGTGGTGTTATTTCACTGGGTCAGAGTGGTTTTACCAGTCTATAAAGTCTTCTGCCTTAGGCACAGCAGGTAAAGTTTCTCCACAGTGCAAAACTGCACGTCGTCCGCTACAGTTATTTGCTGTCCACAAGACCGACACGCACGAGTCATCCGGCCCAAGAGTCACACAGCCCATGAGCTCGACACTAGGAAAATAGGGCCCATGAGTTCGACAGTTGAACAAGGTCCACGAGTCCGACACTAGGGAAAAGTCGGATTCGTCGGCCTTGTTTGCCTAGCTTCGAACTCATGGGCCTTTATTCATTAAGTATCATCATTATCGTTTTTCATTTATTTAGGACCCTATGTATTGTTATCATTATTATTTTTCTCTTTTTTTTTTTTTTTTTTTGCCTCGTGTCGAGCTCATGGGCTGTATGACTCTTGTTGGACTGTATGACTCATGGATATCGAACTCGTCTCATGCACCCTGAACTACACCACTACACCAAAATCCTCCTTTTTTATTCAGCCATGGGCTACCACGCACGCAGAGTCCACAGTGCACAACCCCCCCCCCCCCTCCCCAAACTCACTAACAATTTCATAACCCCTCTTCGAGTTCCTGAAAAACCTGGAAGTATTTTACGGAAATCTCTAAAGATCCTCATCACATGGAAAATGACTGACCATTCATCTCTGGCACAAAGATGACGATTCAACGACCAAGCCTTTTCTCTATTTCGAGGGGGGGGGGGGGGCGCTCGCGCTCCTTGTGATCCTAATTTCCACACTCACATTGTGAGTCACTCGACCCAGAGTACACGCGAATCTGCGTGATCAAACGTCTACTAAAAAAAAAAAAAAAAAAAAAAAAAAAAAAAAAAAAAAAAAACAACTAAATGCAATTTTCCTGCCAACTTGCCAAGGAGAAAGATGAGAAGAGCTCTATAACTTCCTCACGTAGGTCCATGCTTCGAACAAGAAGGTGTCTCATCTCCCTACCTCGAACCTTCTCTAAAGGTATCATTTTGTCAGACATGCGTACACACATACGTTTTATGGCACTTAACGAGCATTTCCATCTCTAAGACAGTGTTTCATTGTATATTACGATGATCCAGCCCGAGGCATGAATAGGCCTACAACCCGATTCCATGTACCATCAGGTGAAGTAGTGAAGTGTTGCTACAATTAATGGGGGAAGGGTGAGAAGTGAAGAAATACATTGTGCTTAGCAGTGGCTCACGCACGCAACAAAACTACCAGATAATCCTTTGGGAGCTATGAAACATACAGCTAGTGGGGTCATGAAAGAGTAAGCAAATATTTTCGGGGTCATTTACCACCCATATTGAGGCCACTCAGTTCAGCGCCCGGCCTTGACCCTTCGAGGACTAATAAATTAGTCTGTCCAGAGCCCCAATCTTCGAACAATTCTGAGGCGACCGTTCAGAGCCCGATTGGTCGTCACAATAATTGTTCGGCAGCTTCTATTCATATACCGTATATGGATATGGGCTTCGTCTTGTAGATTTCGAAATTAGAACACGATGAGTTATAAATCCATTTCCAGATCACATATAGCATTATCACACAAAAATTGAACGCGAATACAATGTACGATTACCCTGATTGCACGGCGTATGCATTATGAAGTATTTGTGATGAATATAAAGGCCCTATAGTAATAACTATATTTATCATCAACCTTTTCATGATGTTGTCAATATAATGTATCTACTCGATTGAAGTTCGGCTGATTTCAAGCTATAGTAGACTACATTTCAGAAAAGAGGAGTAAATGAAATAAATGTACAATGTAATTAATCATTACGAAAAACAGCAAATTTAATGCTACAATCCATCAGCGACTAAACTGGGACGACTTTATGAATTTCGATCACGTGAAAATACAGTCGCCTAATACCATTGCTGTCAGTAAATAACAAATCATATCGTTCTAAAACCAAGGTTTACCTCATAAGTAGACCCTATACTATATCGAGAAGAGGTGTGTGCAAGGGACTATCTTTTCCACATCCTTGGTGAAACCGTCATGCGCCACCATTAAAGCGGTGGTATAGTTCTGGACGAGGTGCGGATTTATATTTAAACTTTTTGCGGGACAATGAAAAAACATTTATGAAATATCAAAGAGCATAAAATTGTAAGAGAAATTCAAATTTTATTTGATGAAAAATTGGTTTTGAAATGACTGATATTCATAAACAAAGTAAAACAAAGTGGTCTTAATTATCAGGACCTCTTTGTTTTTGGATATCACAGCCATTTCAAAACAAATTTTCATCAAACAAACTTTGGATTCCTCTTAGAATTGCGTGCTTTTTCATTTTTCACAAGAGCTTTCTCATTACCTCACAAAGAGTTTGAAACCTGAAGCCCCATCTTGCAACCAAAGCTATACCCTTCCTTTCAAATCCCAACTACAATAAGTGACATTCACAGAGGACTTGCCCTTTGCTTCTTTATTGATCATAAAATAATTTTTGTTTTTGCTTTGTTTTAGGGGCTCATATTATAGAGATGACTGGTGGGAAGATTACTTGAGGGAGAATCTCCAGAAGGACCTGCTTCAAAAGAAGCAGCGCTCGGAAGGGAGAAGGGACGTTTATCATACTTACATAAATTGCCTTCTCCCTGTTACCCTCGAGTTTGTCATGAACGACTTCCAAAGTATGTGACTGTGGAGAGGAGCAGACAGGATAATTTTACATAAAACTTGACAATTCACTGCTGATATAGCATAAGACTATAATTAAGCCATTCCTCTAAACTCTCAGGAGGATGTCGGACAACGCAATGTCACTGGAAATCTTAAGCAAAAAAAAAAAGAAGTAAATACATACATACATACATACATACATAAACAAACAAATAAATCAAACTTTGAAGGAAAATGTGTATAGGGGGATACAGACAAGTCATTATTCAAACAAATCTATTCCTCTTGCATGGTTTAATTGCATACACAACATGTCCACTTTCCATAGTGGAGCAAACTCCTTGCACAACAAGCATCATCAGCCTTCGAGTCACGTAAGAGATCCACATGTCTTTCTCCCTCTCTCTGCCATGTTCTGTCAGAACGTGCACGATCCTGGTTTTCAAGCTGCCCTATAACCCTTTTTGCTTTATGTAGCAGACGATGGCTTATGGTGTTTTACTTCTGTCAGGACAATAATTGCCAGGAGCATGGCAGCAGCTTTCTGTTTTTTCTAGTTTCTGTCATATTCAGGAAATCTTTAATGTGACAGGGCCATAATTATCTTCTTCTTCTTTTCTTCTTTTTTTTTTTCTAAGTGGAAGAGACCCTCGCTGAATACTTAATGTTTAGCAAGAGTACCGCTAGTGGAAGTGATATCATGGAGCTACCAAGTAGCTCCATGGTGATATAATGGGGCTGCTTTTCGAGGAATTGCAGTCCACCGCGAGCACTTTCAGAGGTGACGTTATAAATCGATGCAACATGTGTGATCTGGAGGACTGCGGCAGACGGCGCGACCTCTGTGCTCTCCATAAAATCAGGGAAAATTCCCGCCAAACAATTGGTGAGTTGAACAAATATATGATATACATGGTGAATGTACTTACCCTTCTAGTAGGGAGTCCTACCTCCCTGCTTCTCGTCCCTTTGAAGGTGGTATGGGCCAAGGATTCATGCAGTGCTACGTTTCCCACCTCGGCAAACGTACGAGCAGAATGAGTTGCCACTGCTTATTTCGGCGTATGTTGGAGACATCCCACATCATTATCGGCGAAAAGCTGTCGCAAAGTGCTTTTCTGCAACGGGACACAAGAAAAATGGCCGGTGTTATTTCACATACATACACACGATACACACAGATTACATAGAAAATACCGATAACGATGATAAAACACTGAGTTTGCTTAAAAATGACAAGTCAAGTACTGTAAAAGAAGCGGAAAACATTAATGACAAAGTGAGGAAAACTTAACCCAATAATTTTTAATAAAGACTACACACTAACACTAAGTGAAAATATTAACACCATTATAAGGTGTGGCCACAAGAAAATCATTAACTAGAAGCCAGAACCATCTCCGCGCATATCAAAGCGAGACCAGTGCCTTGGTATGTTACTTGCAGTGTGATGCTCATGTGGAACTCCCATATTCTATTATGCACGAAATATCATTTTCACATTCCCTTGCATTCTCCTCAGTGATAATAATAATGATAGCTGGTTTTCATATCGCGCATATTTCACACTTGATAAGCATCTCAATGCGCTTTTAGTACAGACTATTATTACCCCGGTCACAGGAGGCTTATTAATTCTACCGAAGACAGATCGATAAGTTCTAATCATATTTTATAGGCCTAGCCACTCTAAATACAAAACAAAAGTGAATTCTGGGTGAGCAAGCCACGCTCCGGTGTGAAGGGTTTGCTGTCAAGCGACGGAGTCGACTGGTGTGAGGTTTCTCCTATAGGCTTTGCAGCACAACCAATCATCATTTTCTAATAAGCTCTACAATAATACTACCACTGAACTATTGCATCCTAATACTTGCTCACAGTAATTTCTTTGTCAGTTTACTGCATTTCCTTTAAGAAAAATAAATCTCTTTGCGCGTGACAGCTGAATCTCAACGGCATGCATCCTTTGAGGTGCATGGAGACCAGCGCACCCTTCGCCATTAGGTAGTCAGCAGATTAGCCCTCCACGACATGGTTGCGACAGGAAGGTAGGAATCTCTTCCCAACTCCCTAGTTACGAAGATCAAACGTGGTGGTAGGAGGAAAAAAAAAGCAGGGGCAGGAACCTTGCTTTAGGTCATATCCGGTAGGACGCATTCTGTCGGCAGAGGGGCGTGTCGCGTCAGGTGGGTGTGTTAACTTGCATGGGGAGAGGCATACTGTGCACACGGGAGAATATGAAGATCGCGTAGATAATGCTAGTCGTTTTTCACCTTTGATTTTTTTTTTTTCTTCTGGTCTCTTACTCTTCCATAGGGCATAAATGAACATGCAAAAATTAAAGTTTGCCTGGTTGAGAAATTGTGTGCACATCATACGTAATACGGCATTGTCATACTTGATGCCCTTCTACTGTACCTGAGCCTAAACCCTACCCTACCTACACCCCTATTCCAAGGACTCGTGAGTACGTGCGCGTGGACTCCGGTGTACCAGGGGCCCGTTTCATAAAACTTGTTATCAGTGACAACTGCCACATTTCTATGACAAATTTGCTCTCAGCCAATCAGATGCAAGGATTTCAGTAGCTTGTCACATCCATGACAACTTGTCACTGATGACAAGTTTTATGAAACGGGCCCCCAGGTCACCTGGGAGTGTAACGCACACGTGTGCAATTTTGTTGTGGCATAAAGTATAAGACTGCCATATTCCATACAAGATATTACCCTAATATCATCACCATCGCGTGTCAGCGACCTTTTAGACAGCTCCCTGTTTTATTTACTCCTTCGCAATCGCTACATCTCTTCCTTTTCAGGATAATGGATGACAAAATTTCGGTGCACACGAACGACGTTCTTACAGAGCTCTTAAAACTGAATTCATGTTGGAGGAAAAGCTAACTTTCCGCCAGCATCAGGGTGCTACACAAAAGCTCCGTGGAAAAAAGTTAGCGCTGAATTTTCTTCTACGATAGGCCCCTTTTCAATGGTGGCACCAGTTCCGTGCCCCATGCAGTAACCCCCGTCGTCTGCGCCAAATTGCCCGAGGAGATCTAGTGCAGATTCGAAAGGAGAGGTCAGGGGATCGAATGCATATGAAATATGAGGATTTGTGAGGGGCTTTATTGTGTATGGCTTCGTCATAGGAACAAAAAGCTCTCCACACGACAGGCTTCAGTGCACGACGAGAAAGACCTGTTCCTTCCACGCAGGCTCCTCATCACGAAATTGTGCGGCACAACACGTTTACAAGATATAGAACAGGGAGGTATCACCTCCCTGATATAGAAGGAGGCGAAGATACAAAGGTGAACACGAGTCTTGAATTGGTGGATGATCATAGGCTCGAGACACACGAATATCGTCTTGTCAAATACAAAGAATGACGAAACATGTCAAGAACAGACAATAGCATCTGCTCCCAAACCTAGCTGCTATTGGCGTTAGTTGCCCGCCCAACCCTGTGTTAGCTGAGGTCTTTTCTCTTCCTCTCATGCACATAATCGTTGCAGTTTATATGCAGAACTCAGTTGATCGCGTCGACCAGAGCACTTTCTTGTACTCCACACAAGAACATGATTTAATCTCACTTCTTGGGGTGAGTGGAAAGATTCATACGTACATACACATACAAACATATCTGCATGCATACTGCTACATGCATGGAAGGGCTGGAGAGAGGATGAGAGGAGGTTGAGTCAGAATCGAGTCAAAATACAATTGTACAACAAAAGAGAAACTGGCATCTCTGCAATAGCAATTCCAAGCTCATCTAGAAATCCAGACTGAAATATTCTTTTCATAAGAACACTGACCTTCGACCTTGAGCTTTGACCTTTCACGACTTAAAAGTTGATGCAAATACTTGCCAAATTTCATTTTGCCCTACTTATTCATTTTTATCACATAGGGGCCTAGTGGACCTTTGGTTGCTAGCCAACTATTCTCTGGAAAGGATTTATTTTTTCAAAAAGTACACTGACAGCCATGATTGACCTTGAACTTTGACCCTTATGACTTCAAACAAATAATTTTTCTATATATTTCTATACTCCTATCAAATTATATCACCACTGGACATTTCGAGATGAAGTTAGAGCATATAATACGCATAGCCTATTTATGTTAGCTAAAGTACAGTGAATTTTGACCTTTCATTTTGTCCAAACTCCATTCTGCGCATCTACACCTTATGTTGCTTCTGGACCCAATCATAGGACACCCTTCGAGATGAAGGCATAAAAATAACTATGGTGCATTGTACCATACCACTTGTAACAACCAACTGACCTCAGGGCATTTGGGCTTAGGCATCTTTTTCAACAATCAATTCATGTTCAGTCTGAATAATGATCAACAGGGAATTGTAGTTGACCCATATAATAGACGTACAGTTACGTGGGCAAGTGGGTTCGGAGCATCTTTGGAGCAAGTCTTTCTTGGCTGTGATATGAATAACCATTGTTACTATCATCCAGTCATCGATCCAACATTGAAATTTGACACAGGTAGAATTAACATGCACGTTTCAAAGAAATGTTGGTCGCTGACTTACTCCTCTTATTCAAACGCATGATAACTCCTCGCTGACCATTAATTCTTCTAAAGAGAATGCTGTGTTTTGCTCGATTAATCGAACTCGGACATGCATCTCATTTTCTACTTATTTACGTGCACGGAGTCGATTGGACGCATTCAAAACGTCATTTCGAAAACCGCTTTCTCTTTCCTGTTATTAGTACATCAAGCCACTTGCTTTAACACATACAGAAAACGATACTAATGCATACTAATGGGTGCTCAAAGAATCCACAGAATTAGGAACGTCTGTCACGGTTGAAGGAAATGGGTTTTGATTCCTCTTACTTTGGTTTAAAACACATAATTATCCGAATGAATAAAAAGAAGAATTTACACCCCCCCAAAAAAAACAAAACAAAACAAAACAAAACAAAACAACAACAACAACAAAACAAAACAAAAACATCCCGACATCAAATCACATTAATGGAAACACTTCCAAAGCTTTGCGTTGCTAAGTACCGGGTACACTGTACTTCATTCGTTTCCATAATATGCTCTTCATTTGTAATAGTTACGCTGCGATTCACGTTGCCATGGAGACGGTGTGTTTTGGCACTGGGTCCCCTGCACAGGGAAACAAAATAAAAACCAACCCCTAAAAATAAATGCGACACTTTCAGGTTCCTAACTCAAAAATTGGGAAATAGTCCACTCGAAGAAGGACCAATCACTTCCATCAGATTGTGAAAACCTAAAGTAAGCACCATAAGGTCGCGGAACCTTGACCACAAAATTTGAAAGTTCACCTTTCATGTTGACATAGCGCCGTATACAGATGCCATGAACCCTGGCCTCGCGAGAAAAACCACCATTCTGACTGCAGAACCTGACGTGCGGTCGACGTTAGCGGCCAATTTGACAAATCCTCGCACCATTTTGGCTCTGATTTCATATTCACTTCTGGATCTGTTCCCGCCCTAAACATGAGAATCACAGCAAGACCTTTCAACCATCTACAGAGCTGCATATTGTACGGCAAGTGATTTCACAAGATGGATCTCTTTCTATTATGGGAATTAAATCGTACTTCCAGCTATAGTCCCCAAGTGAAAATACAAACATTGCGGCTCATAAATGAAACAGTTTGTGTGTGAAGACTATATCAACACCTGCAACAGAGCGTAATACTTTTCCACCAATACATGGTACCACGGCATGGTGCCATTCTTTGTGCAAGGACTATCGATTGCCGAATGTGATCTAAATCTTCGCAATCGATATACAATCCGACACATAAAAGCGGCCTCTGGGAATACCAATTATCTGCACACAATCAAAGAGGTAATGTGAAGATCCCGCTCGGCAAATTTACCCAGGGTATGCGAGGGAAAAAAAAAAGAAAGAACCAAACGTCTCCCAGTTTACCTCGGAACACACATTATTTCCGAGGGAAAACTAAAGGCGATTGTATGCCAAGAGCAAACACAGAGGGGATGATCACCATCTTGACTGGACTGCTGTACAATCCATACAATACCTTTACTCATTGGCCTTTTAGCACAAAGAAACTCGCCAGCACTTTACGTTGATTCCATTTCTGTCCCATTGCGTCTGGATCTGCATGAACTGAGTGGTGAAGGTGCGGGACCTTTTGGGACACTTCCTTTTCATCACAAATACTCTATCACAATACAAATACATTTTTACCCACTATATTCAAATACTAGTACGAGTATACTTCATAAAGGTTACCGAAGCACGGATCATATACCCATCAACTCAAATTCGTCCTCTCGACCACTCACACAAGTTCTGTTGCACCTGCTATATTAATGTATACATAACCCTTTGATGCACTTCGCAGTTCGCCGAGAAGTTGAGGGTATACAGTAGTCTCGGTTAAACACTTCATTAAGTATTTTCTTTCTCGTAATGAGGTTACACAATTATTAATGTAGCTGATCAGCAGCAAGTGTCAGTCTCTCGGGATTGAACAGAAACAAACTGTGACTACAGAACACTTTGTACAGGAAGGGCAATGGTGAAAGGTAAAGTAAATATAACGTGCAATTAATTAAGGTTAAAGGGAAGATAAACCCCAAGAACAATGTGGATTGAGTGAAAGCAGCAACATTAGTAGAACACATCAGTGAAAGTTTGAAGAAAATCGGACAATCGATGCAAAAGTTATGAATTTTTAAAGATTTGGTGTTGGAACTGCTGGATGAGGAGACTACTAGAGGTTATGACGTATGAGTGGACTACAATATCAAGAAAATATAAAGAAAATACTACAAAAATCCATTTTTCATGAAAATTACAAATTCCATCAAGTTGATGTTGACATATGTTAAGGGTACCAATTATTCCCCCTGCTTTCTGAAAGCGGTTGGTCCACTGCTCTTTCATAATTCTAGAAAAGTGAATTTTTGTTGAATATCCTTTATATTTTCTTTGTATTGTTGTCCACTCACACGTCATATCCTCTAGTAGTCTCCTCATCCAGCGGTTCCAACACCAAAACTTTAAAAGTTCATAACTTTTGCATCGATTGTCCGATTTTTCTCAAACTTTCACTGATGTGTTCTACTAATGTTGCTGCTTTCACTCAATCCACATTGCTCTTTGGGTTTACCTTCCCTTTAAACATGAGTTACGATTAAACATCCGTTGTTACAAGTTGCTAATTGCACGGGGTCTTTCTATGATTGTCATTTGTCATGGGTCAAAGAACGTAAGGATATGTTCATTACATAAATTTATGGGAGGAAACTTCTCAAGAAAGTTCATGAAGGTCAACAAATTCATCATGTGCACTTTCCATATTGCTGTTCCCACTATTATATCACGTTACTACAACCTGTAAACAATAAAAAGAGGGTAACATAACGTGCATAATGTATATACACCACTACTCTCTGCTATACCAGTGCTTTCTTTCTTTCTTTTTTTTTTTAATGAGGGCGCTAACACAACATGAAAAACTCCGATCTGTATCTGGGAACCGAGTCGTGAACGGAAGAATCGGTTGCTCAAGAGCAGCGAACAAGTTTGGGCAAGGTCGTCAACGTGCATCAACGCGTTTCAATGTGTCAAAATAAACGAAACAAGTGAGAAACTAGACTTGGAATTTGTCAACACTGACAAATTAGGTGATCCGATCTATTTGGAAATCAACGATTCAAATCCTGATCCCAATAGGCATGGCCATAAATGTTTCATCTGCGTTTAGGGGATATTTACCGTGTGATGTTTGGATTCTCATTTAGAAAAGGGAGTCAGACCTGCCATCTTTGGTACCGAATTCCGTATACACTAACGAAGATACAGAATGAAGTATATTTGACCTTTGACCCCACTTTCCACAGCCAAGATGGTATCTGAGGAAAAAGTGGTGATTTTGTGAAATGATCCTTGTAACATGGTCTTTGCGTGTGCAAAATATGGGAAAGATAGGACATGTATTCACCAAGATACAGGATGAAACATTTATGACCTTTGACCCTAATTTACATACCCAAGACGGTGTCCGATCAAGTAGTTGTTATTTTATGAAATAATGTACGTGACATGAACTAAACATGTGCAAAATATGGGGGTGATAGGGGCTGTTTTTCTTGAGTTATTGCAAAGAAAGTTGCAGAAAGAAAGAAAATCTCAATACATCGAAGATCAGCTTTAATTTCAACCAAGTTTTTTAACGTGATCAAGTAGTTGTTATTTTATGAAATAATGTACGTGACATGAACTAAACATGTGCAAAATATGGGGATGATAGGGGCTGTTTTTCTTGAGTTATTGCAAAGAAAGTTGCAGAGAGAAAGAAATATCTCAATGCATCGCAGATAAGTTTGATTTCAACCAAGTTTTTTGACGTGATCTCGGCGTCGTATGAAAAAACGGAGAATTTTTGACGATAGCCCAAAGTCTCAGCTACAACATATTAAAATCTGGGAGAAATTTACAGAAGAGTAAGTGAGCTAGTGCTAGATAAAGACCGTCATGTCAATTTTCATTTCCAGAAAAATTCCCTCCCATAGATATAACACGTAAACTGGTTAAATTTGACAAGGTTACATTATATCCATTTTCACGAAGTGAAGACATCATCCGATTAAAACTTTGATGAACAAAACTTAAAGAGTATTAAATTGGCTACAACATACTAAAATCTGGAAGAAATTCACCAAAGGGTAAGTGAGCTAGTCGTCAATAAAGACAATCATGTCAATTTTCACATCTAGAAAAATTCCCTGCCATAGAGATAACACGTCATAACGAAGATACAGGAAGAAGTACATATGACCTTTGACCCCACTTTGCACAGACAAGATGGCCTCTGAGCCAAAAATGCTTATTTCATGAAATGATCCTTGTAATATGGTCTTTACGTGTGCAAAATATGGGAGAGATAGGACATGTATTCACCAAGATACAGGATGAAACATTTATGACCTTTGACCCTAATTTACATACCCAAGATGGTGTGTGATCAAGTAGTTGTTATTTTATGAAATAATGGACGTGACAAGAACTAAACATGTGCAAAACATGGTGGTGATAGGGTATGTTTTTCTTGAGTTATTGCAAAGAAAGTTGCAGAAAGGAAGAAATATTTCAATACATCGAAGATAAGCTTTAATTTCAACCAAGTTTTTGGACGTGATGCCGACAACGTATGAAAAAACGAAGGGTACACTCACGATAGCCCAAAGTCTCAGCTACAACATACTAAAATATGGGAGAAATTCACCGAAGCATAAGTGAGCTAGTGCTCGATAAAAATAGTCATGTCAGTTCTCATTTCCAGAAAAACTGCACTCCCATAGAGATAACACGTAAACTGGTCAAATTTGACAATGTTACTTTTAATCCCTTTTTACGAGGTGATGCCATCATCCAATCAAAATGTTGTTATTATATGACTGAAAGACCATTTAATAAGCTACATTATATTGAAATTTGGACGAAAATCAACAAAAGAATAAGTGAGATACGCTTGAGTGAACTTGAAATTTGATGACGTCATTTTGAAAATTTACTTTTTAAAATTTATTAAGAAATTTGATATCTTTTAATCATTTTTTCAGCATCGCCAACCCATGAGATGACATGTACAACTCATCAGCTTTCAGAATATGTAAAGAAAATGGGGGGTCACCGTCCATCCTGACGAGTAAAATCGGATTTAAAATTGGCGGTTTTTTTGCATTGTTGCACTGTATATCGCCATTGACGCGCGCGCGGAATTTCAACTTTGACGGGCCCGTATGACGTCATATTAAGTCGGATCGACTTGAAACTTGGTAGAAATATTCCTTGACATTTTACGCATCCGATAGGTGTGAAAAAACGGGGAATTTCTATTGCGTATGAGCTGTACGTGCGTATATGTGCGCGCGCGTACGCGTCCGTCCAATTTTTTCAATTTTTCAAAAAATGCTCCAAATTGTCTGAAACGTGTGCAAAAAAAAATTGAGCTCGATTTGAGCATACAAATATTTTAACGCGCGCGTACGCGCACGTTTTAAGAGAAAATATGAATTTTGAGAATATGAGTAAAATGCGCATAACTTGAAATGTATGTGACGTAAATTTCATTGAAAAATTCCATTCCATTAATGAGATATGAATGAAAATGTGTTTTCATATAATGACGTCATAGTGACGTCACGGTCGACTGATCACAGTGATACATAAAATTTGTCGTCTTTGGGACATGATACATATATGGTATGAGTTTGAAATTGATACTCTGAGAACTTTTTGAGTAAGTAGATACACAACTTTTGTCCAGAAATAAGAAGAAGAACCAACAAAGAATCCGTACAAATACAGAAGGTGATCCGAGAGGATACTCGGATCACCTAATAATATTCCAGGCCAGGTTAGCGGGACGGAAGTCGGAACAACCATACTTTTTAACGCATTATGTATCATACACAGTCGCGCAATTGCAATGAAATTTAATCCATGCCAGCTCTGTTGCAAGTTTTGACCAAAGATACCATACTACTGAGTAAACTTAGACTGAAGCCTCTGACCAATTCACATCATGTACTAGTGTAATGCCATCTACCAAGAATTAAAAGTTCTGTTTTAGGCTATTACTTCTTTTGTGTACTTAGGACTCGCCGTGTTCTAAAACCCCCACGACGCAGTTCCCCATACTGCTTCATTTCCATTCGCAAGCTTTTCACAAAACTCACAGTAAGAACAGGGATTTACCGCTACATGCTGATCTGTGCGATACGCACAGCTAGTTTCACATAAAGACAGCAACAAATCTATGCTCTTCTGCATTCGTAGCGATGTTTCATTAACTCATTTGCTCTTACTGGGTTTTCCCTTTAAATCCCTCTCCATCGTCTTTTGCGTTTTGGGTTGACGTGAAAAGCAAAGGGGGGGGGGGGCAAAAGAAACATACACATACAGAAATGGCTTCCTCTGCCAAACTCTACAAGCCTAAACGCGAGAGAAAAGGGGGACCAGAAAGAATTACACATTCACATCGAGTCCGATCAACCGACTATGAAAGGATATGCATCATACGGACATGATGTTACTCAACTGTATCGATATTGTCCTTTGAAGGTATATAGGACATTATTATCCTATCCCATGAATTACAAGACCGTCGAACGCATGCAATTGGCAGCGATCTACCAGGGAGGGTCCCACCTCCCTGGATTCACCATGGACCAGAGAGGTCAGTTCTGGTCGAGGTGAGGATTTAGCTTTTAACGTTTTGCGAGATATTCAGAAATCACTCTATGAGATGTCAAAGAGCATGCAATTTTAAGGGGTATCAAAAGTTTATTCGATGAAAATCGGTTTTGAAATGGCTGAGATACCCCAAAACAAGGTGAAACAAAGAGATCCTAATAAAGTTGTGGCATGTCGCCTTTTATTATTAGCACTTTTTTGGATATCTCAGCCATTTGGAAACCAATTTTCATCAAATAAACGTTGAATCCTTCTTAAAATTACATGCTCTTTCATATTTCATAAGAGGCTTTTCATTATCTCACTTAGGAATGTTCAAAACATGAATCCCCACCTCAACCAGTACTGTACAGTCCAATAACGAATGGACTTTCAACGAATTCCATTTATTTGAAGTACGAGATCAGCCGCCACCTATGTCTCGAAAATAATGGTTGCATAATATCATGCACTGTCACTGACAAGAGAACTGTTTCCCTAATCCCAGTCTTATTTGGCTGATGCGCCTTTTCAGATGGAAACGTCTTTGAATAAACGCCAATGATGAGAAGCAGTAAACCTCAAAACATGACTAATTTCGTGTCATGGGATCGGAAATTACCGATTGGCTCGCTATATGGCTCAAATAATGATCTTGCTTTTCATCTCAACCAATACTATACATAACCTCTTCCCTTGCTATCCGTTTTTACTCTCGAAAATGTGCGGAAAAGGTGGAAAACGAGAGTACTATTCCTCTTTAAACCTGCATTTCGTTATTGAAAGTGTCGGAGCAGTTTATCCGGGAGGTTCTCTTCCACCTCCCTGGATATACCAATATATACCACAAACTCACAAGCATTTTCTTTGATTTAAAACAGTTAACATCTTCTGCGCATTTATTTTATAGATTTTTCAAAGCTGCGTTGTGTTTTGCCCCGGCTTCCGGCGGAGGAGATCATAACATCAAAGCAGGGAAGAATGTTTAAAATATTTTTGTGATACTTTTAACATACACGGAGACATGCATTAATTAACGAAATGATGAATGTCCATGTGTAGCAGGTCCATGGATCTGCTAAGGCATCGTATAGCAACAGGCATGTGCATGTGTTAAGTGTTGGCGAGCAAGAGCACAGATGCGGTTTTTCTCTACTTTTTAATGAACTTTCAGGCAGGAATGCTTATTTCTGTTTTCCAGATGTCGATGTCTCGACTGCGTACTTCGCGTGAACGTTCGCGATTTATTTGGTTTTGTCATCTTTGCCTATACTGCGAGTGAAGTCGTACCCACACACTGTATTCTATGCTAAATGCAGAATTTAGCTCAGAGAGAAATTCTGAACGAAATGTCATATTATTGAAATCGAAGCAACGATGGAAAGAAACTTTGCACCCCTTTCACCACAGCTCGAAGCCATCTATTTTCCAAGGATTAAAATGTCCAGGATGAATGCATGCTCCTTCAAACCGATCAACAAAAAAAAAAGACTTCTGATCATTTCACTCACACACACGCACACACACACACAAATCTTTTTTTTTTACTCAACTGCTTTGTCATTGCCTCCATATTTTTGCAGGAAGAATAAATAATCAGGATACTTTTATGAGGAAACGAAAGAAAAGTGTGTCAAGCAACTTTTATATCTTCCAATCGGATCCCATGAAATGGTTCCTGCGAGGGACAAATCAGTTCATAAGGTCAAAGTTTTACGAAATGAAAGCCTGCTAGCATGCCACATCGTTGATGGGTGATGCAGTTTTGAGGGGCACGATAAATCTCTTGCCATTGTACAATACTACAAAAATGCATGTCCGACGACCGAGAATCATTTGAACTGAAATGAAAGGGTGGTAATGCCTGAGTGCATGGGAAAGGAAATCTTAAATATGCTTCCTTTCAAAACTCGTTCTCGGTGCATTCCAAGCAGCATTGATTGAGCCGAGTACACCCTTTTCACATCCATAGATATGTAAATTGGGGCGATCCCGCTTGGTCGCGAGGCACGGTATAAGCCCCTCGCAGAAATGGCGGGAAAATTATCAGGTAGGAAGACTGCTGCGGAGGGGGCGGGGAAGGGGCAAGGGGGCAGGGGGTAGGACAGGAACACATAGAGTTTGATCGTAGCTTTGGCATCACATGACATCTGCTACAGAAGACTTCCATTGAATTTTGTAACTCTCGCAGCACAAAAATGTAAACAGCATTGTATAATTTGATCTTGCCCGTATTATTGTGAAGATGCATGGTAACATTCAAAATGGAGCAGATGAATTGCACGAACAATATTGCACTACGCCCAGAGGGCCATAGGAACCCAAGCACGATTACCGTCATCTCAAATTAGTCTGTGTTTTCCTTTGAGAATATTACTACTGAACGCAATTCAACTTGAAAGTCACACATTTCACTAATTTCGCGTTTTCCAAAATGGAATATCAATGTTACAGATAAGTTATAGGCCTAACCTTTTTCAATAAAATAAAGTTGTTGTTGTTGTTGTTGTTGTTATTGTTATTTTATTCTATCCTACAAGAGGTGAAAAGTAACCCTGTTTGTCATCGTATACTGGAATATCACTGATTGTGTGATGGCACAGAACTCTGAACAAACAAATCAGATAACATAAGGTATAAACATAAGTTTTCATGAAATTGTGCTAAAACGTCAGGACTTACACCGTGTGGAAAGTCAGGTTGGAAGAAACCTTACAGCTTCACTAGAGCAATGCAAAATATGTTAAAAGGATTTGATAGTCCTCTGGCAAAACGTTACGCGCCCCACTACTAAAAAATAATATGTACAATCGCAAAAGCTGGCCAAAAATTTTAGCCTTGCTGGCTAACGTTTTTCCCCTCCTCCATTGGTGTACTGAACAATCCCCTATATCTGACCTGACGGATAAACAAGGTTAGGCGATCAAAAAACACGGGTTATGACAGGACAGTGAACTCGACTCCTGTTAACTAGACGAGACGGTAAAATTTTGCGCCCTCGGCATTCCGTTTGGCAGTAACTGAGCAGCAGCAGTTTCTTTGTATGGTCTTTGAAATAAAGGCAACATCAGCCATCACCGACCCTTATGACAAACTGTACTCTACAGCTATGCCTTCCGTGATCATCGATGTATGTCGAATTACGCGATGAGTATAATATATGAAGAGGGTGTCGGGGAAGGGGCTGCCTACAAGATATGCACTGACATAACAGTGACAGTCCCACCCCCATCTAAAACTTAAAAAAAAGGGGGGGGGGGGAGCGCAGTTCCGCAGTGGAATTGCGTTTTTTTTTTTCTTTCAGTTTCTCCCTCTTCTAGGAAGTTACATCCGTTTGGGTTTTTTGGTCTTTTTTTCACCCCTCCCTACCCCCCCCCCCCCCGTTTTCTCTCTTTGGGTCACAATCACACTTATTTTCGAGAGCAACATCACACGTTTCAAAAAAACATGGGCCGCTCTGTTTGAGTACATCATAACTTCATAAGAAAAAGAAAATGAAGTTCTAGAAATGGTACTGATAATTATACGTCATAGGCCCTACATACATGTGTAGACAGGGATTTTGAGAGGGGTATAAAGAGATCATGGGAGGTACAATATCCACCTCCCTGCTGAGACCAATCTGACGGACATCTAGGCCATGACCTTTTTCTCGTTTTACCCCTTTTCTTTTGATTTGCATTGTTAGGAATCAATGAACTTTCGCCACAGATACCCTTCCCTTGAAGCCGCTATTATAAGGGTATACTGTACGAGCTGAAATTTTCGCGTACAGATATTTTCGCGAATTGCTACTAGGAGGACATTTTCACGTGTTGTTAATTTCGCAGTTGCGAGGTCTAACTGTACGTATCTATTCGCACGTTGTTATTTTCGCGTGTTATTTTCGCGGTTCAAAGGCGATTCGCGAAATTCGCGAAAATAAAACCACCGCAAAAATTTCAGCTCGTACGGGAGTATCGCACAACGATATATACCATTTCAAAAGCGGGTTTGAGTGCAGGTCAGTGCGAGGCTCATACCTTTAACTATTTTCTTATCTGCTTTTGACAGACAGCGCTACTTGTTGAAAACAGGGAAAACTTTCAATTTCAAGTCCTGTGACTTTGTTACTTTCTTTTATAACAGATTTTGTTGGAACTTCTATCGTCCTGTCTGTATGATTTCATGGTAGATATTATACAACCAGATTGGACAATGAGTGGAATTGCACTCAAATATGAACACTTTACAGTGAGTCCATTTCAGTTCGGGGTTCTAAAAGATATGGGAATACATTGTACCGGTAAATAAGGGAGATCGAAAATCATTCAAGGAATTACTTAATCTCAGATCCTTAGTGCTCAGTGAACACAATATGGAGTCAAGACGCAAAAAAAAAAATGTGCGATGTCAAGTTACCATGCATGCACTTCTCAACAAAACACAAACGCATGATAAATCCGAAATTGAAAGCAAATAGACAAATTATATGTAGCCTACACTTCGTGACGGAAGTATAGCGGAACAAATCACGAATTGAATATTTGAGCGAAGCCAGACATACTTTGAAAGTTACGACCACTATAGGATGAGTATAGGCCCCTACGCCACAGGAACGGCGCTTTATCAAAGTTTATAAATTTTCTAATAGTTTCATGTGAGTCTGGTATATTTTGCTTTGTCGTAACAGCCAAGAACCTCTCCGCAAGCAACGTCATAATCATGTGACCAAGGTGACCACGTGATGGTTTTGTTTTGTTTTGTTTTTTTGTTTTGTTTTTTGTTTTTGTTTTGTTTTGTTTTTGTTTTTTTTTTGGGGGGGGGCCCTAATGACATCGTGTCTCCTTAGATGACTTTTATCCGCTTCTTTCCAACTTGCACCCTTACCCTGAATTTCACAAGTTCTATTCAAAGCAACTCCTCGAATTCCATTTTGATAGGATGTGTTATGCATCAGGGTCCCTATAGCGCTCCACGAAATTTGGAAGTGCAATGACTATAATATTTAAAATCTATCAAAATTAAATCACTGTGATATGAAATGTAGAGGTGGAAAGAGGTACTTCCACCTCCCTGGTAATATACATAAGTGCGTTTAGACATCAAATATCACTCAATCAACGGGACAATTGAATACGGAATTGGCATGTGCAGCTGTAAGCAATGGCAGGCGCCACACTGGATAAGACCATCTCATTATTTTGCCCAGTAGAGGGCGCTAACAGATATTCACACTTTCGAGAAGGGACGAACTTCGTTCTCTGCAAGACAGACGAAAAGAAATGGCTGCGGTGATGGTGACACTAAATGCGATAATGAGTTTGATCATATTTTATACTGCTAAAACTATAGAGCACAATCACGAACTTTACCGTTGCCACTATTGTCCACAAACATAACTGATGCATAGTCAGCCATTACAATTCAGAGCTCTGTATCTGTAAAGAAGACAAAAATAAAACGAAACATATACGCAAATCTTATCTTCACTGAGGAAGGGACTGGCTGTTAATAAGGCCAAATCAAATGGCTAGAAATGAAACATACCGAGGCCCAGCACTTCTAGCCAGCAGTCTCAGTTGCTCAAACATCATCTGAAGGTACAACTATATCAATTTTAGTGTACCACGAACGTCTGCAATAACTGTATGAAGCAACGAACGATATTGATGCAGCGTGCATGGTATAAGCAGGGAAACAAGTGCCAGTCTCCTGTGGCTCAGTCCACACACAACAGCATCTGCACCTATCCCTCCAGCAAAAGACATTGGCAGCGACTGGTTGTTATGAGAGGGAGCAAAATCCGAGGAATTTCACAGAAAACCTTGAAAGTGAAAGGAATCCTCAGGCGCTTTCTCGGGTCAAGCATCAAGGGGCAGGCGAGGGCAAGCTAGTCTACTTGCGCAGACGGAAAATCACTACCTCTTCTCTCGAGAAACAGTGATGTTCAGATTCAGATTTATCTTTATTGATATATGGTAGGACACAGAAATGTTGTTTCCATTGACGTTTTCACGATGATAGTATACAAAAACAAGTCACATCACAGTTACTCACTGATTGCCACAAAAGACGTTATAACTAAAGCTAAATCAACAAGAAATTTCACTATTGCGACTCGTGTTCCTCCACTATTTGCATTTATTGGCATCTTCTGGCGCGGTCCTTCCTTTATTATGAAATATTACAATTCTTGGAAAGGAAACTATACAAACTCGAGAGGATTTTGTATCAACTCAACATCTCGACTGTCTTAAAAAACAATGCGCATATTCTTCCTCGCATAGCACTTCTTGCTTCCTTTTTCATGTTCGTGAAGCTACAAGAGTACATGAGGTATTAGAGCAGCGCATATTTTGCCTCCTTGGTCTGTCTTGCTTTTGGATATCATGCCTCACTAGGCGCCTTCCCTAGCATCAAGGAGGTATTGATAATACCTTCTTGGTGGCAGGAAGCATCAAGCGAAATCAACAGCGACATTTTCTTTTTTATCGATTTTTCTGTGAGCAACGCAGTTGAAATACCGTTCTACTTCATCGTATTCATCTTAATAATTCCATACGTGATTACCAGGCAATGACCATGCACCTATTATACATAATAAGTCACTATACAATGAAATTTAGTCAAAGAAAAATCTGAGAAAACAAAGGCTTAACCCTAAAAAGACTGGGCTATTTTGCTAGCTCGAAAGACTGGGGGGGGGGGGGGGCCTAAAGGCCCCCCCCCCCTTAAGATCTCGGCCGTGGATTGCGCGATCGCCGCGGAAATTTGCACAATGGTAGTATGTGATGTAATCTACAAGATCTTATATTTAAATTTTCCAAAATAGTCTTCTTTTATTTTATTTTGATTAATTATGCTAATTTATGCGAGAAATCAGACTCTTTGATCTAAATCAGTAAATAAAGCTCCAAAAGTGCTCATTTTTGGTCTAATTATTCTTTGTGGCATTCTTCGCAAATGTACTTGAAAAAAAAATTCGGTATCAAAATTAATTTATTTATTTTATTGTTTTATGAATTTCTTATGTATTTCTTTGTTTTTTCGACCTTTTGATTTTGCTGTTTTTTGAAACAAAATTTGTGGCAGACACTTTTTGAAGCATAATACTACTAAAACAAATTAATTTTAGCCATTGAGAGTAAAAATAAGCATATTTATATGAACCATGTGAAAAAAACTCAATTTGCATTGACTTTGTACACAAAATCACATTTTCGAGCCATTTTCGGTCTCACGTGCATGTACAAAAAGTTACGTAACTTCAGAACCGTACCCCCGGGTGTCACAAATTTGGCATCAAAATGTGCGGGAAACTCGAAAGAAAAAAGTCATAGAGCATCGCGGCGAGAGCATTGCGTGTTGCAGAGTAATTGCGCGAAATGTCGAGGGGGGGGGGCCTTTTAGGCCCCCCCCCAGTCTTTTTAGGGTTAATCAGCCGTGGCACTGCTGATCAGAAAAGGACACAAACATTACTATATTGGCATCGCCAAGGATGTCAAGACGATAATCTTTCCATTCATGTCTTCAGTCTCAAGCTAGACTGTAGTTTCCATTTCGTGTTTTCTTTTTCAATGAGTTATGCTGTTGCTGATACGTTACATTTTCAAGCATTTTCGACGTCTTAACCCTAAAAGGGCCGGAGGTTGAATCAACCCCCCCCCCCCCTCGACATTTTCCGCGACCATTCTGCCGCGCGATTTTTTTTTTTTTTTTAACCGCGCCACTCGCTGACTTTTTACTTTCAAGTCTCGCACATCTTTAATATGACACCATTTTCGCGAAAATTGGACCTACCGACCTACCGAAAATGGCCCAAAAACGTGATTTTGAGATGACTCTTCACTTTTTTTCTCTTTTTCCTTTTGAAAGAAAATGGAATTTCTCGCCTGTGCGATGTGAGAAAGGTGCAGCCGTTCACACTTGTTTAATTACTTGGAAAAAGCAAAAACAAAGCTGTGATCAAGAAGAAAGCAAAGTGACTAAAACTTGGGTTGCATATCGTGTCCCTTCGTAAGTTTCGCTGTTTGTTCTCACTTTTCGCGGGTACATTCTTGTTTTTATGTTTCATTAAGAATAAAGCTTTCATTTAAATATATTGAAAGTAATATTGAAAAACAATCAATTGAATCTAGTGAAACAAGGAATGCTTGTAGGTAGGCCCCAATCAACCCCGTGGGATCGATGGCTCTGAAGTCCCCGCCAAAGAACTACATTTTAGGCAATTAGAACAAAGTGCTTTGCATGGGGTACCGGGGTGGGGGGGGGGGGGGGGGGGGGTTGCACATCTGCTTTCGCAAAAGGGCTTGAACTGAGGACCTCAGGGACTGATAGTCCGTAGTCTGACTCTTATCTACAAAATCATTCAAGTACTCCCGTCATCTGTTCCACACAGGACAAACCTTCTCCCTGTTTCGCCCTTCTTGTGGCAAGTATACCACAAGACTGTGCATTTCTACGCATATGCCTATATGCGTTCAATACTCGAAGTGGGAAAATTGAAATTGCTCGTTTCGTTTTCAAGAGATTGTAAAATCTTAGTTTAATCTTATTTTTTTAATTCAAAAGTTGTACCGATACTCGCCTTACAGTATTCCTGGCTTCAATTCCTGCTCACTGCTTCACCTACATGGTAATTCCGCCAATCACTCTCTACTGTATAGTCTCCCTCTCACCACGGAACTACAACCATGCTCTCACTTACACCTTCCATTGTCCATACAAGCTCTTCCCTCTATCCGTCGCCAACACCATGTCCCTATCTAAAGTAGACAAAAACACACTGGAAACATACTATATGCAGTACCTCAAAGCAATTCTCAAGTCGAGGGTCAAAGACAGATTGCCAATTACCAACCTCACTGTAATCTGCATGATGTTATGAATATGGAAATCGAGTTCGAGGTCTCCTTTCTCAGAAAGGCAGTCTACTAGTGTTCGCGAACTGATAAACGATCGTAAAAGCAGTGCCTTGCCAAGAGGCTAGTTTGGAATGTGACCTCGATCCGACTTTAGCGACCATGGGTTTCCCGCGGAGGGAGTTCTCCGCGAGCCGACTTGCAGCAGTTCAACCTGTTGATTATCAACCCGTGTGTCTGTGTGAGTGTGCGCAGGGAAGTGGGCACCTCCCTGGTGTGGTGCGTGGGATGCGAATGGCAAGGAAGTCTAGATATGCCTATCCTTGCTCCTTTCAGTTCGTACAGACCAGAGAGAAATATAGAGACAACTGAACACTATTCAAGAATAAAAATATAATAATAATAATAACAATAATAATACTCATATCCGTCAAAGAACAAGGCTTACTTTCAGGGAGCGAAAGCGATGAATATTTATTGGTTTTTGAAGGAACTCTCCTTTCGAATTCATCGTAGCAATTTGAAAATTCAGAATAGTACTGAACTTCTGCCTTTCTTGTTTACGCAATGACCACTCGCAAAGAAAAGAATCTCCACAACCACGAAAATGGTAGAACTAAGAAGGGGAACATAGATCGGCAGCTGCGGGCGTGACTATGTCTTGCTCCAAGGATTTCATAGCTAACTAAACTCGTCAATGCTCGGGTGGGTACCATGAATATTTGAGATGAAGTTGAAGAGCTAGTTTATTTCAAATGCAAAAACAAATATATCATTATCAATTGATATCATTTAAAAATATATCACTTTAATATCTTCAAAATACGTCTTGTTATGTAACGAATGCAGTATCATTACTTGGAACATTTCTTTTTTTTTTTTTTTTGTCTCTACTTGATGACCGGAATATCTGAAAGGCAATGGTATCTGTTTTTGCAATCAAACTCTTCATATGCGGACAAGCTTAGCTACTGCAATGTATTAAATATCCGTTGAAACACTTACTTTTTGTTGTCCGTCCGCTAGCGTGTATGTCGGGTCAATCCCATCCAAGGAATTTTTCCAGTATTCCTGATCCTGTCGTCTTTCTTTTTTCATCGCTGATATCGATAATGACCGAGAATACGAGAGAGAAAGGGGGCATAAGCAAGGAGCTACCGTAAACTCCTGGTATGGTTTAAAGTAATGACAAGACACGCATGAGACAGACCAGCATGTAGCACTAGCAGAATCGATATGTCGGGAGAGTACACTGTACATCTGTTCTACATGTATCAATAGTATCAGGGTGTACTATTCTGCAATCAGTGACTTTTTGTGATTTCGTGTCATGTGGTTGTTCCTCTGCTTAGCACCCCAACCTGGGGTCGTAACGCCCGCTAGGCAAAATACACTGAAATTTCATCCATTAGATATTCACATATTCACATCGTTGACAAACAATGCGCAATATACACAAGCTGTCATTATCCTAAAGCCACTATGAATGAGGCAGCGTGGGCCCGAATCAAACATCCCAAATTAAACCGAAAGTCAAACCGATTTTATTCTTCTTTCTGCGAAAGTGACAATTATAGAACGCCATGGTGCAAGGTGCTGGTGCTGGTATGTGTGGGCACGCACGCGGGCAAACGTGGCCAACGTTTTTACTGATCGGGATGCATCGTAATGTCATTTTGGTATGAATTGCTGGGAACAAATGCAAAACTGCATTCGAAAATCCTAGGTTTGGTCCATTTTATGTAAAAATAAGTAAATAAACATACTGAAGAAGAAAATAGCAAGTACCTGTTCTGTGGATCAAAGTCGCAGGTAGTGGATAGTCCCGCGATGCGAATGACTCAACGCTGACTCGGAGGCTGGACCCTTCAATGTTTCGGCACCCATTTCGTTGTGTAGAAAACACTGGCCCACGGCAACTGACGGCGTGCACTCGTAGCCAGCCACAAAGCTGGTAAATCGTCCGCCATCCCCATCAAGTCACACGCACATACACACGCACACACACGCAGACATAAATAATTCATATCTGCGGGGAGGTGGAAATGATGTCTTCTTGAACTTCTTATGGATCTCTGGCCTCGTGACACACAGATCGAACGGAGCCAACGTGACGAAATCGCCCTGTGTCACAAACGAATGGAATAGCCTGCCAAAAGACGTTGCAAGAGGAATATTTACACATCACTTGCAGTGGTTGCTACACGCTACTAGCCCTTTGCTAATGCTAGAGCTTGTCATGTGTGCTCCACACGCGATCATCTCTTTCAAATCGTTCCTCCTTTTAGCTTGTTGCGTTTGGTACATAAGTGATCTGACCTCAAATCGCATCGGTCATTTTCGGGTCGGAATCCCTGGCAACAAACACAAACACTATCAATTTTCTGAAGAAGTGCAATTCACTTTGCGCGTTACCATGTGTGCGGCCGAAAAGCGCGGGAAATGAGAAATGCCAATCCTGAACGCTCCCCCATCTCCAGTGGAATCACAATCAGTGGTGTAGCTATGGAGATTGCAGGTGTCTGAGTGAAGGGGGTGTATGATCATGGACCTACTGGGTCCATGGCATGATGCAGTCATTTCGTTGTCTTGTTTGTGTGTGAAAGAAACAAGCGTGAAGCGTCTTTGCCATAGTATTATCTGTACCCTTACGCTCTAAAACCACACTGCAATGGCTTGTGCCTTCACTAAGCCTATAAAGGACTTGTCAAAACACAATTAAAACCTCGTATATTCAATTGCTATATAATGCGGGTGTGTGAATGGTACAGGATACAATATAGGCCTATACATTCTTTTCTATTATGGCACTAAGTGGTCACTAATTTCCCCCTGCAGTAGAAGTTGTCACATGAAGTCATCACACAGTGAAGAAAGTGGCTGATGACCATAGCAACAATTCTTGAATGAAACGAATTCACAAGTCATCAAACGTGTATACTAGTACTTTTAAGCACTTTGTTACGAGTGAACTGGAATGCTTGAAAGGAAGTAGATAGAAGAAAAGGGGGTGTATTCCCTGATCACCCCCGTGCAGAAGGCAGCGACGTGGCGTGGGGCGGGGTGCGAGAGCCATGGTTCCTGGGTAGGATTACACTTTGATGTCGTCAACCAAGGGCATCGAGACCAAGCCGCAAGCTCCCTGGGGCATCCGTTGGTATGCCAACCTCTGCACGTAGAAGTAGTCTTCAAACAGTTCGCCTACTTGCCACGACCGAGACGTTTGTTTGCAACTGCTCTATCAGTATCAACTCCTGTTTGAGCCGTTTCCAAGCATGCCAGCTGTTGACAGTAATTAGTAACGATCTGTTCACAGCTAGAAACTTTCTTCAACGTTTCTTGAAAACGAAGCAGATAGCAAAAGAGAGCTCGCTTTTATTTTTCCCCTCCCCCATGTAACACGCTCCCCAATAAAAATTTGATCCGAGAGGTGTTAGAATACGAAATATATTGCTATTGTCTTACTCCGGTGTCTGTTGACACAATCCGGGCCACCTTGTAGAGAAAATTGGTGACGTACGTGTTTGATTTCTCGCTCCCTTCACCTTCACGTTGCTTTTCTAATGTGCCACTGTAAATCAGAAGTGATATTCAGGTTTATCTGGTGACAAGATTGAGTGTCAAAGAGGGACGTATCATTGGTAAGAAAGCAAAATTTTGAGAACGGGCCCGTTGCATAAAAAGATGCAATCAAACATACGGCACGTATCTGAAGAGTATAGAGACCTATGTGTGATTTTCTTAGTTATTTTTTTATCCCAACTTTAAAGTTTTATGCAACAGGACCCACAATACATGAAGTAAGTTACTGGTAGAGCACACCCAGCATGTCGACCTATTCCCACTCTACATGAAAGTCTATAGTCCATTCGGACAGGCTTGGATGCATGTAAACGATGCTCCAATCAAGCCCAAGGCTGAAGTTGGTTACTGACAAAAGGCAATCAGACCAAGGGCCTTCATGAAGTTTTGACTTTGCCGAATAAATCAGCGTGAGATTCACTGTGAGATGGAAAGATAATATTCGGCTGACGAGAGAATCAAAGCATGAAAAATTATTCAGCTCATTTCGATGTGCCTATATGTTATCAATATCATAAAGGGATGATATTTGAAAATTGACAGATACCGGTAGGCCTACTTAATATATAGGCCTAAAGTTAATACAAGAAGCTTCATGGATTTGCCGTGTTTATGTGAAAAGAGTCATCACTGTCCCTGTCCATATTATTTATAAAGAAAACATAATTCAGATTCTTGACAGAACGTTTGCCAGTTACACTTTCGACGATTCTCATGTCATTAACGATGTACTAACGTTATATCATAAAATCATTCTCGAGAGCCTATAAACGATCTACCTAGTCTATTCACCTGCCACCCGATATTTACCTATCACGTCATGACATCCGACTTAAGCGCACAAAGTATCATGTTGGTATAGGCTTTCAGTAAGTTTTCCAGTACTAAAATAAGTAAACAATTCTTTAAAAATGCAATTAAGGAGGACTATGTATGATATGCATCAGATCTGGAAATGTTCGCAAATCAGTCTATATCAACTCAAACTCCGTTCATTAACAGTTTCGACGTTTATAAACAATATACCTTTGATTCTAAAAGTTGGTCTCAACAGCCATAAGATAGCTTGCCCGAGATTTGCCCTATCATGACATTACATGGCAATACCTAATAAATCCAAACGAATCCCAGTCACTACATGTATAGCACAGAAGCAACACCTCCTTGATAGAAGCGGGTAAATTGAATAGTACAGCGTGTTGACGCGATTCCCTAGAAATACAATACAGCCATATCAAGGACTTCTTGGATTGTGTTGATCAGGACCATGCTCAAACGTTAAAAATTATACTCGCAATCGATGGAATTGAGCAACCAAATAGAGCTGAAATTGATATACCTTAGCACCACCCCTCCCCCTTAAAAAAAAAAAAAAAAAAAATTAATAAATAAATCTTTGCGCGGGAGTTGAACATCCTTTCTTGAGGTCCATGGCCTCTACTAATACGCCTCATGCTGGGGCTAGCACTGTTGCTATGGTGACAAAGGATTCAAATACCGCGTTCTTGGAACGTTAATTTTCGCCACAAATCATCTCGAAGTATCAAATAGCACCAATGTTAGCTTTTACAGTGCACACAGGCAACATGTAGAGAATAGCGAGGAAAAAAAAAGAAGAAACCATGCATGTACCATCCATGTTTAATGGTGTTTGTTGCAGTTTACAAAATACCGCAGTGTATAGGTCCTATAGCTTCTTATAGTATGTTTCAGCTTTCTTGTTTCAGCTATAGCTACAAGCGGAGTCAAATATACAGCGTGTTTGCGTGCACGTTGTCTAAATTTTTTGCAGAAATGTTGTATTATAGAGACTGTATCACATTCATCTTTAAAGTAACGACAAAACGGTTTTCAGGGCAGCAAGATTAAGGTTTGCCTTGTTATCTATACGTTACATAGATTCAGTCCTGATAAAACCCTTTCGTATCTATGCTGTAATGTATTTTTGCTTTCATCTTTCATTAGGTGATGTTCGATTGTCCAAAGGCAGTGAATACGAGTAACAAGTCAACCCAAAGTTCGAGGAAATTTTGAAATATGCATAGCCATTTTTTTTTTTTTTTTTAAGGGGCGGGGTGGTCATGAGACTGCAATGTTATACCT
Source organism: Diadema setosum (assembly GCF_964275005.1). Lineage (NCBI taxonomy): Eukaryota > Metazoa > Echinodermata > Echinoidea > Diadematoida > Diadematidae > Diadema > Diadema setosum. Next base: position 27,185,881 of record NC_092698.1, on the reverse strand, counting down.
GCGTGATACACAACAATATCTATATCTCCTATCCTTGCATTAGACATTGATATGTACAACCAAAATATGATTAGACATGAAATACATTAAAATGAGATTAACAGTTTTTCTTGGAGAGTTATCCTTTTTATTTCTCTCGCGATCCTGCTAATGATACAACGTATATCGAGGACAATGTTTCTAACACGAATTCCATTCTACAAATTTCTACGCACGTGGCGTTGTGGCAAAAAAGTAACCATAACGGTTATTTCGCTTTATCCACAGTTGGTACCTGTGATAATAACATTTTGACACTCTGTATTACGGTCCTTTTTGACGGATTTGTCTTGGGGTGATTTTTCCGTTGTCTGCGAGCGTTTTTAATTTGCATCCGACGTGACAAGACTCGGGACTATAGTTCACACCAGGCAAGGCGGTCGAACTTGAGAGCATGTGACTTGATTTTTACCGCCATCAAATCAGATGAGTTCCATCGTGCTTTGCTCTCACATACAACGATGTTTGTCACCGACAACCACAGGATTTCGTGTTTGTGGTTGATAACTTCGAGACCCCCTGCAAACAGAGGCTTTATGTCAGTGCTTGAAAATCGCTCTTAAGGAGTGGGACACTGACATGACAAATATGTCATATTACGACACATGACGCCACATAGTGGCAGACTTATCAGTGTCATAAAGAATTGTTGGGCACCCCCCCCCCCCCCGCATAAACACCACTTACAATCCCCTCTCACCCCCCCCCCCCCATGATTTCCGTGAAGTTCGGTTCAAACCCAGCAACAATGCAGTTTCCAAGAACATGAAAATGTTAATAAGATTAAGAAAATTAGCTAATATTTGGGTATTTGATTAGGCCCCACCTCCCAAGGCTCCTGATGACACCACCACCATTTATTGTAAAACTACGACTCCCCCTTTGATGATTCCTCCCAAGTAGATTATGTTAAAAATCCAGCCCAAAGTTTCCAGAGATTAAAGTGTCAAAAAAAAAAAAGAAGCTTTACGCACTAACAGACGGCAGCCTCTCAAGCCGGAAGTTAGAGTGATGTTCGTAATGCCTAAACGAACAAATTCCGTACGTATCTATATGTTAGTAAATCGGAAAATGCAATGGGGTTCGTTTATCCGAACATTTGTGGCGTTATTCCGAGAGTTCAGTATTCCGAAGGTTCGTTAGACCAAAAATGAAATGATGTTCGCTATTCCTAAGGGTCGTTGATCCGAAAAATGAAACAAGGTTCGTTATTGAATCCGAAAACGACACACAGAGAGAGAAAGTCGTACTACTATTAAAAACCTACCGAACCTGTAAAGGATTCTTTGCCAAGGAGAGACATTCAAAGGTGCCTGTCAGGAATCATAGATTCATACATTGGTGAAACAGAACGCTCACTTAGGACCAGATTTCTTGAACGCAGACTCCCCAGCTCCACCTCCTCTAAAGTGTCACATCACATTCACATCGCATCTCTCAGGGTACATACTTTGAAAGTGAAGCTAAGGAAGCAATTATCTACATCAGATTCTACCGACCGTATACTTCCGAAAGTTTATGACCCGCTTATCGACTGTCACGTGATCAAGGCGAAGACAGGTCATTCCCATGACGACGAAGGCTGTAGCGTTGACAACTGAAAAGTTCGAAGGTATTTTGCATTGAGATCAAAAGTTAATACCAATTCCAGTTGAATTTGAACTTCCGATACAGATTAAAGATAATATAAAGTTTTGGTATTACCTCAAAAGTTTCCCTGAATTTCCTTGTCTTAGTTTGTGTTTCAGGTTAAAGTACCTTTCATATAACTAACACTGTGAGACTTACTCGCCCCAAAGTGCTCTCATGTCTTAGTAATCATGCAATAATGGTTTCGTACCAGAGCCGCCGCCGTACGGCGGCGGCGAGGTAGTACACGTATTGTGCGAATATCACTGCGACCAGCAGCGTGCAGCCCCATACGCATACTGTGTAGCTAACTGCGACCAGCAGCCCCATACGCATAGCTAAATGGGGCTTCGCATTGTAGCTTACAGGATCATGACAGATTTAGTATCGCGGGTAAATATCAACTTAAAATCCAAAAATTTCTTCAATTTAAAGACTTACCAGTTAAGTTGAAGTATTGAAAACAGGCTTTGGGCAACGTTTGGTTTTGCCAATAGTCCCTTCCTGTTCGAATTGATGACTGAATGTGACTCGGTCGAGAGGACCTTGGGAGAGCTACGTTGACACTGAATTGACGGCCAGCGCATGCGCACACAAACATCTTATCCGTTCATGGATTTGAAATTTGTTCGCATGTGATGTGTGCGTATGCGCTGGCCGTAGTAATCAGTGTATGTAGCTCTCCCACGGTCCTCTCGACAGAGTCACATTCAGTCATCAATTCGAACAGAAAGGGACTACTGGCAGAACCAAACGTTGCCCGAAGCCTGTTTTCAAGACTTCAACTTAATTGGTAAGTCTTCAAATTGAAGAATTTTGTGGATTTTAAGTTGATATTTGCCCGAGATACTAAATCTGTCATGATCCTGGATGCTACAATGCGAAGCCCCATTACGCTATGCGTATGGGGCTGCTGGTCGCTGTGCGTATGGGGCTGCTGGTCGCGGTTAATTGCATGATTACTAAGAAATGAGAGCACTTTGGGGCGAGCAAGTCTCACAGTGTTAGTTATATGATAGATACTTTAACCTGAAACACGGAAATTCAGGGAAACTTTTGACGTACCAAAACTTTTTATTATCTTTAACTTCTACTCTATAATATTGGGCCCTTAACCACTCGTGTAAAGCACTAGGTTTGGTAGGCCCTATATTTATAGACTGATCTACACTAGTAAAAGGATCTACACATACATTTCAACCGGTGGCGACATCAACCGTGCTTTTTACTCTAAGTTAGTTAGAGTGATAGTGATGATTGCCGCGCCGGTTCAAGGAGCCAAACAATGCAATGTCAAACGCCTCAGTTTACTTCCTTACCGTAGGCCTACATCGCACAAACGGCAACGGTCGGTTCAACTAACATTAGAAACTCTAGTGCTGTATCTAGTACGATTTTATAGGTGCAGGTAGCAGTTCACGAAAAACTGAAGTCAAAACAAAACAAAACTCATCATCTCATGAAATCGTGGCATAGCTAGACCCTAGAAGCTAACGATAGAGGTCTATGATGTTATATAACACCCCTGGATAAGTTATTCAAACTTCCCGGGCTTATGTCCCGAGATAAGTTACGTCCTTAACAGTATTCTAGTGATCTAAAAGTAAATTCTTTAAGAGTAACTGTTAGAGGTCTAACGTTAGGGTCTTTCTAGACCGTATCTAACAAAGATCTAAGTTAAGTAGAAATCTATTCCGTTAGGTGTGTCTTTAACGTATAGATGTCTAGAATCAGCGAGATCTTTAGTAGAGAAGCATAGACCACAGTCTAACGTTTCACAGATCAAGACTCACGAGCCTAACGTTGGACTCCTTGGAGGTGGTCTAGACTCTCTAAGAGTCTAACGTTAGACCTGTAGTCTGACAAGTTAGTATTATAGATTTAGGCCTACCAAAGTTAGAATAAGTATCAATAGAGTCTATGTTCTAAACTTCTAAGTTCTACTGAGTAGGCCTATTACTTCTACCTTCTAAACTAAACACGAAGTCGCGTAAACAGCGTTGCGTGTAGCGGCTACCTGGCTTGGGTTGGGCTACACATGATCTGTGAACGGTTAGTATAGAACAATTCTATAATGTTAGGCTCTAATAAACACTAAAAAAAAAAAGTGAAAGGGATTAGAAAATAGTAGGCCCTACTGTTATACTTATACAGATTATAATTACCACGTGCTGCTTGAGGTAGTTTCAGCCGGGTACCCTGCTGGTTTACGCTGTAACAGTTAGGATCTTTGCAGTTATGAGCTAGCTACAGAAGAAGTTGAATACGACGCGTTGTGCACGGCGGTGCGCCATGTGCATAAACATCAAAGATAGCGCGAGAGCGCTGGCTGGATCAATGGATGCATACCACGTGGTACATAAACACGTGGTAATGGTGCAATTTGTGGTAGGCCAACTGCACTACCTACATGCGCTGGCGTAGGGCTAATACTAAATGCGCACCAGCGCGCAGCACACCCTCGATCGTTGGCCCATGCTGCATGCACTAGTCTTGTGCTGCACAAGCGCAATCAAAGTAATGCGCGCCGTTATACGCGCGAAGTATTTCCTCTACGCATACGATGACCTGCCAACCTGCCAGTGACCTACTTTTCTCGTTGACACGGTACGCATACAGCATGGCATGTGAAGAGGGCAGCACAACGTGTCGCTTTCTGGTGCATGCCCTATTAAATGGTCGCTTGTCCGTAAACCGTTCCTATTATGATCGTGTCGAACATGACTTATAGTAGTAACCTCTTTGGTCATTCTCAATAAAACCGGGATAACTGTGACACAACAGTTTTGAGTTCCACGTAGGCCCTACCATTTGGAATTTGCTTGCAATACATCGAAAGTGTCTACAAAGAAACTTCCATGGTTGGTTCGATTTTGAAGTACAAGGTACCTGTATCTTGAGATCAAAAAGTGTAGAATAATTTCGATCGGGTAGTAGGCCTACGCGACGTAATTCCAGAAGAGCCCTCCCCGTTCAGCACTAGGGGCCTACTGTGGGAAGGTATTACCTGAAAATCGATTGCGCCCTTACAATTACATTGTATAATAATTTTCTAACAATTTCCATGTGATTAATTCGATTCACTTTTTTAAAGCGCGGAAGATCGATTGATTTGTCGATTATCGCTCATTATAAAAATTACGTAGCAACTATACGATGGAGTAAGCTCCAAACGATGTTACGGTCTTAAAGTGTAACCCGGTCTTAAAGTGTAACTCGATGCCTAGGCTTCTGAAAATGTGTCAGAGCGATGCGTATGTAGCGGTCGAGCACACATTTCGTTGTGCCAATCTCCCATGGGAGAGAGGCTCAGTGCCAGTGGTCCTGTGGTGCAGACTCATTTACGACCAACAAGGGTGTGTGCCTGCAAACTAGCGGTATATCATGATAAATAATACATTTGTCATCATCAAGCACGTTCATTTCAATTCAATTCAATTGAATTCACTTGTTCTTCAACATGATATAAATGAAATCTTTAAAGAATACAAACTACTTAAAGGCAAAGGACCTTACCTTGTCACCAACGAAATAACAAAATTCATGTCAAACTATTACAGATTAATAACACATACTGAAGAACGCAGGAGTTCACTAGAAAGCAATAGCTTGACATGTACTCCTCAGAGTATAACCTTTCTAAAGAAATAGATTAGAGGGCAACTGGAGAGAGGAAAAGAAAGGAAACAAACTTCTTCTTTTTTTTTGCACAAAGAACTAAGGAATGAAAATAGTTACTATACAACGCAGCACACCACATCTCGAGACATACGAGCACGGACAATATTAGGACAAGATGCCTGTACTTCAGAATATAATAGGAAGGGGGATGCAGACATGAGCTATAGGTTTGATACATTAAAAGGAAAAGAACAAAATGAAGAAAAAGAGCAAAATCAACGATAAATAGAACAATTATGATTTTTTTTTTCATAAATGATGTATTTCTTATTTTGTTTGTAAGATTTATTGATTTTTCTTCAACATATTTTGCTATTATGAATCAAAATCATTTTCAGCGTTCAGCGAAATCTCAGAAAATATCAAATTACTATGTACATGATTTAAAGGAAAAAAAATGAATGTGCACAATAATTCTATTATCAAAATATATTGCATTACCAAAATTAATGTGCAAATGATTACATAAGAAATTGTGGATTTTTTTTTTGTATACCTTCTTCAATAATAAGAACCAAATGATAGAGTTAGGCAAATAGTATAGTTAAGTTAGAAGCTTCATGTTAGATTATGGCGGTACCCAGGCGTGTCCATGGTAGGGGGAGGTGGAATTTTCACATTTCCATCATCTTCTTGAAAAATATAATTATGACATATACATCTCCACTAAACTTAAACTTGGGAGATAGCATCCCTGCGCCAGTAAATAAGGAGAAACATCAGACGATCTTGGTATGTGATGTTCAAGAGTTTAATGGCCGTGACCGAGTCAACTGCACACACGTAACACATAGCGTGCACAACACGTGGAAACCGATCAGAGTATGGAAAGCCACTTGATACAACATAACTATAATTATAATCATAATGGCGTGATCCCTTTCTTCTTTCCTCTTATTACTTAAATGATGATACAATGTACTACCTTGTACCAAATCTACTCGAAACTACTGTTTCTGAAACAGCCTTGATCAACAATACGGTGTCAGGCTATGCATGAGTAAAACAACAATCACAAGCACTAACCTTCACACCACATAGGGCCCAACTTTGAACAATGTAACATATACAATGTATAAACAAAACAACTATCAATATCCTTCTCACTGAAGAACTTATAGCTGTTACACAACTATTATCTATAGCGGCCAACTCTAAAAATAGATGTTGGTCACATATATAGAACAAAACAATCGACAACATAACATTAAACCAATTAAGATTGATTATGCAACTAGCACATACATACACTATCACAAACACATTACATAATCAAGCCTACCTTACTCACATAGTATTTAGCTTGTATAACATCACTCAAAACACGATTACCATACATGTACTAAAATTATTCTGATTAAAAACACCTCCATTAATAAATAATCACTCTTTACCAAACATCAAAATAATTGACACATTTATAACTGCTTTAGCACACAGCGTAACGCATAAATAGGTTACACTAAACCCCAAACTTTGACAGAGTAAAATCAATGAACGAAATGTTGAGAACAGGTTGGCACTTTGCACAACAAGCAATGGAAGTACATATACCTACCTACCTCAATACGTACCCCTATAAAGAATACTCAAGGAATACTTCCATCACGCCTAATGGAAGTACATACATGTGTAACTACAACTGTACCTATCTTACTACATACACTGTACATCTATCATAAACACTCAACACTTACGTCACGCCTCACTCCTATTTTCCTTCTTAAGCCAAACGCATACTTACAATGAATCAGCTTATGCAATAAGAGGAATAGCGTGTAACAAAAACAGCAAAAATTAACAAAATCGTTGTTACAACAATTAATGGGTATAAGATACTAGAAAAAGGGCCATAAACATACACTGTATGTGTATACATGGGAGAAGTGGGAAAAAAAACCCCAAACCTATAGTCCAAGACTATAATGAACAATAAACATAACCACATGCAGTACAGAAGTCCATAAAACAAAACATTATCCGATACACACCAAGGCCGAGTGTGAAATCTATAAAGAATAAAAATTGTCCTGAAGTATGGCTGTACAAGCAAACTACATTGTACTGTGATATACCAAAAAAAAAAAAAACATTAACATTCATGAAACAGTGTGTTACGGATATCCGCATAGGATACTACGAAAGGTGGACAGAGGGTCAGGCCGGGAGAATGGGTACATGTACCTGCCCCTCAGAAAAGCTGCGTTTGTAAGCAAAATTTTCGTATATCAGGTACACATATTATGAAAATGATTGGCAGGTATAAGAAGCAATGATCCGGTATACAATATGAAAACTGTGCCTAAAGATGACACCTCTTACAAATTACACTGTACATTGAAAAAAAAAAATGCAACAAGATGTAAAGGCCCGGTCCCACTGGCCGACGGACACAAAGCGTATGCAGAAAGGACACAGCGGACGAGCAAAATTTCGGGGATGGCTTCATCCGCTTTCATCCGCTCCAGAAATTGACAAAATTGGCGAAAATTGGCGGTAACAGAACGGAAATAGAACGGACGTGGGTAGTATGTAGCGGGGATGTTAAACGGATGTTCATCGGAAGCCTAGCGGATGAAAGCGGATGGAAGGGGATGACAGCTCCGAAGGGGTTACCGGAGAAAATTGCGAAACGGACGCATAGCAGAAAAAGCGGATGCAGAGTGGATGCAGAGCGGATGCAGAGCGGATGCAGAGGGGATGCTTTCGAAATGCTTTATATACGAGATGCATACGCTTACATCCTTTCTATTAACGTGCTGTTAACGATGTAAAGACGTTCCACGTACCATATCTTTCCTCCCTCTTTCCGTTTGTAGCTGCAGCGGATGTGAGTTGCGAGGATGCCCAGAGGATGCAGAGAGGATGCAGCGGATGTTTAAGGGATGCCGCACGGACATACAACGTTTGTTGCTCGTATGTCGCGGATTTACATCGTACACAGCGGAAAGTTCATCCGTTCTAAAAGTTTTAAGCAGCTTAAAACTTTTTGCGCGGATGAAATCACAGTGGACGGATGCTCGATGGATAGAGCGGATGAAACACGTATGCGATGGGTACACAGCGGATTCGTAGCGTTTTCCAACGGATGGCAAGATTTTTTGTACGCTTTACATCCTCTTTGCATCCGTAAGTGCAGTGGGACCGGGCCTTAATGAAAATTCAAGGCATACAGGCACCACCATGGGAGAAGCTAATACAGTTTGTATACAAGTTAAAGTCATTGTGATAACCAGAAATAAAATACAACCTACGAGTACATCACAATGTGAATTTACCAGCAGCGAGTACCAACAGGTATGATTGGTACATATTGAAAACCAGCACAAACATGTACACTGTAAAAGACTTCATCACACAGTAGAAAGAGGAGAATGTGCGGTCCCTTCCGGAGAGCAAAATACGCGTACAGCTGTGTGTCACATCTGAGGGAAAAATACTCCCTTGGACTTGATACTAAGGTAAGTATGGAGATAATGGGAGGTATTTGACTCTTCAATACATGTATAAAACATGCAGACACAAGTTTTGCTGCAAGGAGCTGGCAAATAAAAAAATGTAACAAAGTTTTATGTTCATAACTTACTATTGACACTGAGCTGCAATAAGACAATGATAAAACACTTGAAACATATAACTTGACATATTCCCCTCATCTGTTAAAAAGAAAAGAATCATAAATTTTAAGAAAAAAAAAATGGCACATTTGTGACAATAGTGAACACAATTAACATAACCTGAATGCCACTTTGAGGAACAAAATATCCTGCAATGCAGAAAATATGAAGTAATAGTCCACCAACATGGACCTGTCAGAATTATGTCTACAATTATACTAACCATGGTTTAAGGAAAAGTAAAAACAAAACAACATATAGAGTAATACACTGCTTAAAGCAGTAGAAGATGACAAGGGGGTAAAATACCCTAATTAAGTCCTTCAACCTGGAGTGACTGGGGACAAGGGAGCGTGGGACGGCACTGCGAGGCCAGTAAAGGCTGGGGGTGCTGGGGGATGCGCGATCCAAGGCACAGGAGAGCAGTTGACGTCCGCGATCAACCAGTCGGTGATTGCATTGGAAGGAGCTTGGTGAACAGGATCGCTCTTGGTGGTCATCATCCAGCTGGCAAGATGCAGAGCACCATCAATGGGGTGAAGGGAAGGACCTCCTTCAACAGGGATTGAAGGCAGGCGGTGGCCAAAGGTCCAGGGGAACGAACTCCAGGTTGGGCTAGCGTCAAAGCAGGCAGGGCCAGCACTATCCAAGGACAGGTGGAGGCCCAGGGTGTCATCATCGGCATTGGGGGTTCGTGACTGGTCAGCAGCGAGGATAGAAACCGCAGTCTGACTGGTTGATGGACAGACGTATGGTGATGGAGTATGGCAATCCACCTGATGGACAGGATCACGAGGCTCTCCAGCAACAACCAGGGCTGACAGCTGGTCACTCCGGTCAAGGGCAGACCGACACTGGTAGCTAAATGCTGCCATGTCACGATTGGCGTTGTGATGTAGCGGAGGTGAGACAGCCACACCATCACTGTTGTGGGGAACTCCTGGCGCCTCTCCATCAGAGCTGATGATGGGCCACTTCTGATGATCATCAGGAGGGGTGATGTACTCGGGATACAAGGGGGGAAATGTCTCACCAGCACTGGGAAGACCAACACTCTCAGGAGATGGGTGGAGTCCCATCAGTGTATGACCTATGGGATTCCCAGAGTGAGGCTCAGTGATGAACACAAGCATATCAGGACTAACCTCAGAAGTACATGCAGGGGGATCAGAGCTAGGCTCAGTGATGGAAGTATCACACGTGATATCAACGACTGGGGATTTAGTGTGTGTACATTCATTTAGGGAGGACCCAGAACTATCCATGGAAACTAAGGAACAGATGCTATGTTCACTAGAAGAGGGAGCAGCACCAGTCCCACGAGAGTCACACTCAGAGCTACGCTCAGTAACCATGGTAACACTACTGGCCTCCGTACAGGGAAAAGCAGAGCTGGGCTCAGTGACAGGAGTAGCAGTGGGACGGTCAACCTCAGATCCACTACATGGAATGGTCAAAATACCGGAGGACTTACTCCTACGTGTAACTGGAAAATCGTCCAACCCATCACCCTTATCAACAAGGTCAAAGCCAGGATTGTCACCCTTAGACTGGGTACTAATGCCACATTCATCTTCCCTCTCATTCTCAGGAAAGCATTCACATGTAACAGACTGACATACTTCAGACTGACCACCAGTGTCACTTTCTTTCTCCATACTTTCGAGAAACCACTCACAACTACCATCGGGCTGATCCCCAACACATTGCTCATGTGCCTCACTCTCTTTGCACTTCCGGGCAGACATAGTAATCTGAGCATTGTCATGTTCAGACTCGATCGACTCAGGCTCATGTGACCGCTCATACCCACATGCACTAGTACTTGTTGTAGTTTTATTCATCTGCACAGGGATATCACACTCCCCATAACCTGTATGTTCAGATGTAGCCTCACGTACACACTCACACTCTGTCTCCATCTTCACTACATGGACAGTATCACTCATCACTGTGTGCACAGGCATATCAACACAACCTACGGTTACCGTCGAATCAGTGTATGTGAACACAATCTCGTCACCAAACATGATCTTGTGTTTCAATGGCCTAATAGACAAATCGTTGTGTTCCATGAATGGAGCACCTGCTGCGACCGCAGCATTCATATACCCACCCTCAACCACAAAGCCGTCAAACCACATCTCATAACCACTGTGGACCAGTCGGAAAGAAGTGAAACCAACAAGGCATGGTGGGAGGGTAAACGATTCAGCAAAATCAACGTAGTCGTCATAGCCAAAATCGTCAACAACGATATCCAAACCACACGCTTCAGCAGTTGACTCACTCACCAAATTAATGGGAGAACCAGAATGCATTTCTACCTGTAAAATCTCGTCATCACCTCCCCGAAGGGTAGCAGGGAAATGAGGGACCTTATCGTCAGGCTTGCGTGTCACTTCGAAGTCCGAAGAGGCATTGTCAACCGGGCGCCAGGGCTTGGCTTTCTCCACCTCCGGCTTCGCGGAGGCGGCAGCGCAACGCCGCTCGCGCTCGGATGCCGTGCCGTTACGAGTGGGCTCGGCCACAGCCGCGCATCGCTGCGTCGATGCTGCGGGCATTGCAGTGCGTAAAGCTGCGGCAACCTAATAAACTCGAACTGTAGTGTCTTTAACCTCGATTGTCACACCAAATTATCTGGTGAGCGTCTGACCCCTATTGATTGGGCTGGATTCACCTTACACTAGGATCCTGGTAGCGTCTATTGATGATTCATGGATTCGAATCAGCGCTGCCACCACGCCAGTAAATAAGGAGAAACATCAGACGATCTTGGTATGTGATGTTCAAGAGTTTAATGGCCGTGACCGAGCACACACGTAACACATAGCGTGCACAACACGTGGAAACCGATCAGAGTATGGAAAGCCACTTGATACAACATAACTATAATTATAATCATAATGGCGCTGGGTAAAGGAATCCCACTTTGTTGGAAGGGGCACCAAATCCAAAGACCTCAACATACGGGACTGTTTGAACAAAATACACCCAAATCTTCTCCAGAACCAGAAGTAACAGAGCTGATGCAATGCTATATTATAGAAGGTGAATGTATGAATGATTTCTTTTTATTTGCTATGTCGGATGGGGGGGAGGGGGAGGAGGAGGGGGGCGTAATGTTCATATTTTTTTACATCTTCTTGAAAAGATTTTTACTTTACATGGCAGGTAGCATCCCCACAGTAATTCAACACCTAACACTGTATTGTTACATAAACAATGTAACGGTTTTGCTGGCTTGTAACTCTTTTTTGTGGACTTTTATTTGCTCAATTTTTGCCTATGCTGACTGTTTTACATCCCAAGATGAGGAAGGTCCTCTGTGGTTTTTCACTTTGAAATCCCAGATGGTGGCCACTGATGCAGCGAAGGAAAGTGATTTCATCATTTTCATTGCCTTTCTTTTTTTTTTCTGATCGGTGAGGTATCTACTGCTTGTATGGTAAAATCCACTATTTTATCTGGAAATGCAAACTTCATTCCCCATGCTTTCACTTTTCTTTTTATTTTATCTCTGCTTTCTTTCTTGATGATTTCCTTATTTCTCATTTGCAAAGTTAGCCATGATTAATGGTGAACAAATAAGTATGTTTTCGAAGGTGTTTGTTGATACATTATACCAAACAGAAACAACAATAAATGATATGAAAAGAACTGCTCACATAGGACCTGACGTGTAGGCCTACATATTGGTATCTGCTCCACGTAATGTGCGGTTTATTGCACATGATTGTTCTCGAAAACACCCCACAAAATATCCTGCATACAGAAATGATCATCCCTATTGTGATTATTAAGTGTACAAACATTTTACAAGTCACTATGATAAGGAAAAGTTGCTTGGTATAACAAATACTATTGTAGAGGTTTTAACATCTACAAGACAGTATCATATTGCTGCTTAAAGTCATACAAGACACTCGCACATCACGCGTTAACAACACACTGACACGAGACACTCACATATAGATTAGCTACCAAACCAAATTGTGAAAAGATGGCAATTTCACTTCTTAAATTTAGGTTGCCAGTATGATGGTTTGCACACATACCTGTCATTCCACCCCCCCCCCCTTTCAGTGCTATTTAATCCGTCATCTCCTCATCTGTCATCCACCTCTTCATCTGTATAACGCCTCTTAAAATATAAGCACACTTCATATTATGATGGAATCTTGTAAGTAGGGAAGAAAATTATATTTCTTTATTTATGACATGTTGAAATATAGGCATGCAAAATAAATGTACTTTTTCTATTCTAAAACCATAGCAAATAAAAAAGTTCTGATATGAATGAGTTGGTAAGCTATGAAAATATAACGTGACTCTGCTGATACACACTTCGCTTATACACACTGCACTGTGTCGCTTATACACACTGCACAGTATACCAAATCCTTTCCGAGCAATACAATATTAAAAATGTATCTTGACATGACGTGCATGATACATAAATAAGGTTGGTCACCTCAGAGTGACAATATGTACGTTATACATATTCGCCGAGCCTTTCTTCGCCATCATCATCTGATATTCTGCCTGGACGTGGTTGACACTGACACTCAAATAGCGATGTAAACAGGAACAAACACCACAATAACAATACTCTGCAATTCATTTTCGAAACTTTCAAAGCGCAATTCTTATAACAAGCGAGCGGAAGACGGAAAGAACTTGCTGATAACGTACTCAAAACCACGGATGGTGTGTGAGCAGACGACAGAAAGAACTGGCCTAACTTATCCAAAACCACAGTGGCGCTCTCATGTGAGACACATTTTCAGAAGCCTAGGCACCGAGTTACACTTTAAGACCGGGTTACACTTTAAGACCTTAACAAACGAGCTTATGGACTTCCGGCGAACCATTTCTGGCTCATATTTTGCATTTTGGTCGTTACCCAACTGAAATCGTATTATCACAGCGTTATTTTACACATTTCTTATGCATACTGCACATTTGGAACAATAACGTGAGTTCTGCGGGCATATGAGAATGTTTGGCGTCCACTGACCTAATATCTTATCACTGCAGCAGTTCTTTTTCGGTGCCGGATGCCACGATACGCCCACCGACGTCACAAAAACAGCAGGCTCAGCCTATAGTAGTACAATTTGTTGTAAAATCTTGTGCAAAATGCAATAATTTGACTGAATGTGAAAATAAATCGAACCAAACATAATGCAAACAAGGCTGGACAGTAGGATCTACTAACGAAAGTCATGTCATGACATGTACGAAAAAAAAAAAGCCTATTGATATTTTCCTGGAAGTTCAAGCGCACATAGGGCCTACAATCAAGACAGACAGACAGACACACACACACACACAGACACACACGCACACACGCATACACACACGCACACACACACACACACACAGCGCGCGCGCATTGCCCAAAACCAACCCACCAACCAGTGAACGTGACGTGATGTTCCCACCAAAGTTACAGAATATAGTAAATAGAAGCTAGCTTCTATACTTTGTTCACACTGTGTGAGAGTACCAGTACAATGAAAGCTGGCGCTGTTCGAATTTGAGGTCGGAAACCAAAGAGATTTTTCTCATCAGCTCTTTGTCATAAACAGTCCAAACACTCCACAGAAATGAATGACGGAGAGACAAAGATGGCCTTATTGTCGCACATTGCTGTAATGTGATCTCGCACTTCTTCTTTTTATCTCACACTGTCTAGCACCTTACAAGAGTACTCCTCTTACAGGGAAAAGTGATCGCATATAATTCATGAGAAAACCGAAAAAGAGCTGGGATATTTCATTGCCAGGGCATATAAATTTTCGTCGTCAAACACAACACCAGCAGGAGATATGGTGGAGGGTTTTTGTTGTTGTTGCTGTTTTTTTTTTCTCTCGAGAAAGATTAGGAAACCACTTCTCATCTGTCTATTCGCAAACTCACACCCTGCGGACTTATACTGCGAATTACTACAGTAATCTAAATGTCGCGTAACAAGACACAGAGCACACTCATATTATGATAGGACATGACCAAAAATCTGACATTTAAAAATTGTGTTTCATCAAACGTTTAGATTATGGGCTATCCATTTACATGTACAATGAATTAAATTCAGTGAATTCTTTTTATACATTCTGCAAGGCACAACACAGACATAATAACTACACTTTTTAAAAAAAGAAATAACGGAAGTACAAATTATAACTTTTTAGACTTTCTAAAAATAACAGACTGGTGGAAAATAAATGAGAAATTAGAACTATTCAACAAAATAGTTACTTAGATATAAGAGCAGTATTAAAATGGGATATTTGCTTGTCATTGTCTTTATCTGCACGCTTACCATAAACCTTATGGTATTAACTGTCCGTAACTCCTTTTTTTTCGGGGGGGGGGGGTAGGAGTGGACATCAGAATATTCAATATCCTGTGCAAAAACAAATGAGAAGATAAACAGATTAAAATGTAGTTGTACCTGAAATAGTTAGTGACGATGTTGATACAGGACGTATGGAAAACTCTGTGACGGATGTCAAAATACGTTTGATCAATATCCGCAATCAAGTAAGGACAAAGAACAAAGTTTAATGCAGAAAATATTTGAGGGCATGCACAGCATACGTACAATATCATTAATAGCTCATCGCTCATCAAAATAGTATTAGACGGACTACTGCCACGGGTGGCGTGTCCGATATCAGTGTACATCAAGATGATAACCAATGTGTTTGAAGCCAATAACGACAGGCTAATATCCCCGCTCTTCCTCTTCTTTGCAGAGAACAAAGATGACAAAGATTTGGCAGAATAATTAATGTTCACGCCGGGAGCTGCGATATCCGTCTTTATCGGTGGTTCAGTTGTCCGGCAATACAGGCGGCTCCTTCTGATGCGATGCCTTTTTGAGGAGCTTGACGGAGCGGTAGAAGTTCCTGGACTGGATGCTTTCCCTGGAGGTCCTGTCCGATGCAGGTCCATCCACAATGGTCACCGACTCGGGACGGCTGGGCGTCAGCGGTGTGGTAGCTGGTCCACCCTTCACCTTCCACAAGCGAAGTTTGTTGGCAAACGACATCATGAATTTTCCTTTACACGTGAGGAAAGGTTCAAACAGACTATCAGAGGTGAGTGAGTACTTACATGAACATGAAAACTACTTGTCAATACAGACATTGTTTTGAGTTAAAGTAGCGAAACAAAAACAACAGACCCAAGGAAATTATGGTGTAAGAGAATGGACCAATGCTAAGAATTATTAAGGGCCATGTAAATGTTAGTGTATCTTTTACTCTGCATCACGAGGACAACTTTGATTGTCGACTCGGAGACACAGTGCAACGTCATAGCTTGATGAGCTTGGCAGGTTTGCATCCGATTTTAACCAAGTCCATGACGGGTCATAGACAGTCATCACATACTAGTAAACACAAACAGAAACTCGGCAAACAACCAATAATCTCCCACTTTTAAATAGCGCCCTCACCTGGAAGCTCTGCCAGGGTGCTTCGACGTCTCTCCTCAAGGTCAAGAGCAGCTTTCTGCTCACTAGCTAGAGAACTTGCGTCATACCCAGGCTGCAACGACGTCGACGGTTCATCGCTGAAGTTATCTACACTTTCATCCTGTACATTCAAAGGAAACCCCGGCATAGAAGCAAAATAAACCCAAGCAAGTCAATATGTGCGAAAATCAAGTGGAATATGTTCTATGTTTTTAAACCAATTTATCGCGCGTTTAATAAATCTCCGGAAGGAGATACTTCAAACTATACTTTGAGTCTCTCGCATTAGTCGGAATAACCAATAGTAACCATATCATTACAATCTAATCCTCTTCAAATCGTACCTGATGTTCAATAGTTCAGATGAAAGTGCTTGATAAAGCTAATAGTTTTTTATTTGGGTCTCCTCTCTGAATTATGAATTCACACTGTGACCCATGGTAACTTTCAGAATACAACCAAACAGGATAACCATGCACACAATATTTCACCTCGTGTAACACGGACATGGATGGCCGTTGTCTGTCGTACCGCCCTCTTGCTTGGATGCCTGTGATGAAGAAAAGTGTTTAAAAAATAGTCTTCAGTGCTGATTTCTTTGTCATTAAGGTCATTTCATTCTTTGATTATACCGTGTTTAAAAAGATAAACAAGAGTGATTCCAATTGACACTAACTGGTATCAAATTTTTCTTCAGAAAAACGATGAAATCAGTGTCAATCATTCATAAATGTATATACATTATAGGCTATGTCAGATCATGCAGAGTGCCGTGTTAGATTTATCAAAAATGTCATGAAGATGATACAACTATCCCTTGCCCATCCGAATATTTTCACAGGTTCAGGGCCCTGTTTCATAGAGCTGTTCGTAAAGTTACGAACAACTTACGAGCGACTGGTGATCAATTCTGATGTGCTATATACTTATCAGAATTTCCATAATTCAGCACAAGAACTGATCACCAGTCGCTCGTAAGTTCAATTCAATTCAATTCAATGCAATTCAATTCAATTCGTTTATTCATCTCAATCATCATAAAAACAAATACATTGTGAGATCAACATAGCAAAAAAAAAAAGAAAAAAAAAAAGAAAAGAAGTACTGAGGAGGAGAACGGGGACTACAAAAAGCGATAGCTTGAAAAGGCGTAAAGCCCCCAGATTACAATGGTAAATAGAATGCATGTACATGACGAAGTGAATAGAATTTTTAAATGAAGTAAAATAATGAACTGCTTGAAATTGTACATAAAACACAGGAAAATACTATGCATTGAAATGGAAAAAAAAAAAAGTCGCTCGTAACTTTACGAACAGCTTTATGAAACACCCCAGGTTCGCAGCTGCCCTTCAATAATAAATAAACCCCTTGAAAAAGTTTGTTTAAATATGCTGGAAAATTTTGATAACCGAAAATAACCTGAAATCATGAGAAGGAAGCTTGTAAAAACTCGCTTTTACAACTCATAGAAGTCACACACACACACACACACACACACAGACTTCCTTTCCTCACTATTTTTTTAAGGTACTAGTATTGAAATAAATAAAAACAAAACAAAACATGAGCTTTCAAGTAGGCCTAAATGCGTATAGCTATAATATTTTGATGAAATATCGAACTGTCGTGGATAAATATTATTGTACTGCTTCTATAAGTTTGTAATTAAGACGTGCTTGTTTACGCTAATAGGATTCGCAAGAAGTTGATGGAAAATAGTATGAAATTCTCCTATATGACTCTCAATTGAAATATGATTATTGTTGACATTGGTCACTTCATTTTGGTATATACACGAGTGTTTTTGTTGCCTTACCGTTAGTTCGTGTGCGTATGTGCGTGTGTGTGTGTGTGTGTTTGTGTGAGTGGGTTGTTGTAGAAGGGGGGGGGGATGGGTGCGTTCATACCAGGTGCATTGGCAAGGAAGTTGCTTATCTCAGTGACATCGGTAGCAGAAGCGTGGTCGTCGTCGTCTCCGTAGGCCTGTAATTCAGGAGCCGCTACTTGGTCCATGTCCACCAACTCCGATTGTGCCGGCTTCGACAGAGCGCCGTCTTTTCCTTGATCGGCCTTCATTAGGGGGAGATTATCAACATTGTTTAGATATTACGATTAAAAAAGAGCCTCTGTGTGCATGTGTGTAGGTGGGGGGGGGGGGGGGGGTAGGTGTGTGTGTGTGTGTGTGGGCGTGGGTGGGCGCTTTTGAATGTGTGTGAAGTATACAGGGTGAGGGATTTTGGTTGTGGAGCTCCCTTTTTCACGCTCATTAATGAATATCAATAGATGTAGGATGTGTATGATATTCTTTCCTATATATTTGTCTTGTGAGTGATTGTCAATCGTTACCTTTTAAGTATATCCGAGACAATGCGTTGTAAGTTTCAGGTATGGTAGCCCTACTACATATCGACCACCCTTATTGAAACCGACCGCGTATAATTCGCGCACTGAACACTTAATACGCACTTCTCTGCGCGCAAAGCACATAAAAATGGATTGGCTTTGAATGTAGATTAGGATGGTGTGGGAAAACGCGATAATTCACTCTTCATTAATGGTTTTAATCAAGGACAAAATTTCGAATGAATATTTTCACCGAATCATAATGACAGCACAATGTAATGTCTATGGAAGTTTCTAAAAGGCTTCTAAAAAGCTTAGTACAACACGGTGTTCAATACAACTCGGTTTACGTGCATTGTCAATGCAAAATCAGCGGTCGATCCTAAAAACGCGATTTACCGCGGGGAGCTGAAACGAGGCCACGCAAGTTCGTCGGCGATATTTTTGCACTGAAACTTCGAATCGAAAAGGGAACAACGGCATTTGATAGAGCTGGATTTTCTCAATCACGTAGGTCAAGTTTTTTACGTGAATTTCAGTGTTGAATATTCTTATCAAGCAAATAAACATTAGGCGGTCGATTAGTAGTAGGTCCAACCCTACATGACTCAGTTTCTAAATCTTAAGTAGACGACAACTTGAAATGTTAAGCAGTCCGTTCGTTACAATATTATGCGACTGTGCATTAAAATTATAATGCACGCTTGCAACTTTGATTGACTTGATGAGTAGGCGCATGTATTATTTTAATGAAGATGATGAAAATCCCTTCAGACGCTGAATATTATTTTGAGATATAAGTGTAGTGCAGTATAGATAAAGCGTCAATGAAAGCAAAACGGTGTCGTCGTTCTTTTAATCATTCTTACAGATTACGCATGTCTATATATGTATATACAATACACACATACATATATATATATATATACATATATATATATATATATATATATATATATATATATATATTTATATATATATATACACACACATATATATATATATATATATATATATATATATATATATATGTCACAAGATTGGAGTCAGCATTTCTAGCAGTATATACATACTTACATGCTGGTTGCTACTCTCATCGACTTGACGTAAGATGAGTCTTTCGAGGAACTGTTTGCGCTGCTGTCGGCTGGTTAACAATCCGAAATCTGACAGAATTTTCTGCAGTCTAACAGCATAGAATGAAGAGCAGATGCTCAAGTCATATTTAGCTTCCCATGGGTCATTTATGCAGTAATGTTGACGGTTTCAGAATGGGTGTATACAATATAAAAACAAACTCTTCCTTGTCTCTCTCTCTCTCTCGATATTTCTGTCTTTCTCTCCTTCCCTCGAATCCCCCCCCCCCTTTAGTGTTCACTTCATGAGGTAGATGGTTAATGAATACCCGAAAAGTTGTTTTCACGGTAAGAAAGTCTCGTGTACTATGACTTCTAAACACTGTCACTAGCCATGTTCTTTATCATTTACAAACCGAAATGCATACAACAGAATTCTATGGTACTGAATGGGCGTGTTGAAGAAAATTCCTTGGAAATTCCATTCAAAGTAAAACCCCTTTATAAAGTGTATATAAGAGAGTAAAAGTGCAGCATGATTAGAGGGTGGTGTGTGCACTGACAAACTTGTTACCTCCGTTTCATCGTCCTGGCTAGAATCACAGGTTCCTGTTTATCAACGTCTGCGAACATGTCCAAGACTTGCCTGCCATATCGCTCCGCTAGCACAGGAAACAAAATGTGGACGTTGGCTGCAAGGCGTGTACTTTGTTCTACCTTATATATGCCAAGTATTGTTTCCAATCAGTTTACTAGTTCTGCTTTCATGTCAAAGAAAAATCTTTTGTTATTGCACAATCGTCTACATAATAACGCTATATTCATGGCTAACCTTGGAGATAGTCAATATAACATGGCTTATGAGCTCAATTTGACCTCATATAACCTTAAGCGTGTTTAAGGTTTTCCGAGACCAAGACCACCTCCATTGGAAATGAATAGATTTTTTTTTTTTTAAATAGCAATCGACTTTTAAAATCTCAGAAGTTTGAGGTTGGAACATATCTGGAGCAGGAAGGAACTTTATAGCAAGAAAACAAACACAAAAACAAAAACAAAAAAGCAAACACAAAAAAACAGTTTCTCTCTCCCTCTCTCTGTTCTCTCGGTTAAAATATCGATGTATGGAGCGTCTTTGTTTACCGAGTTTCTCTCTAACGGCTGGCGATCCAATCTCGACTTGTTCTCGAAGGGACAAAAAGTCTGGCAACTCCATTGGCACCGGTGCCATTGCAATACTGGAGAAGAATTAAACGCATTCAAATGTCACTTTCATGTGCAAGTTCATATTGACTACTGTATGGATATTTAACCTATACAAAAAGAACCCAGGCTTTCGTTTTCACCAGAACAAACAACGGACGCCCTTTTTTTATATTATGTTTATATATTTCATAAGAGATCTATGAATGAAATCGTGCTGTTCCCCCTTCTCTCTCTCTCTCTCTCTCCGCTTGGTTAGCGCATTGCCATTACCAGCATAAATCATCATGAGTTGCATTTCCCTTTTTATTCAACAGATATTGCTTGTCCTCACTCCGAAAGTAAACTCAGACAACTATACCGTCAATGATGTCAAATGAATTCCACTTTGATGGTCCGGCTCGAGTGATATTCACTTGAGGTCTCAATATCATACGCTAGACATCTCGAAATGATGGTACTTGTACATATTATACTGATCACTTTTGTGTTATAGGTCTGCTGCATCTTTGTAGCTGTGCATAGTTCGAGCATCTGTGAGCGAATAGCAGGTCTATACCTGTCTACTTGTCTCCTGTTGGCAGGCGGCTCCGAGCGGTAGAGGAAGGAGTGACTCACGATGTCCGCCGTGCGGCGCTGTCGGTTTTGAAGTTGGTGCGAGTAGCCGTAGCCGAATATTCCGTAGGCAAAGCAGATCTCGAAATCAAGGAAGGCCACGGACTGAAAGGAATTTGAATATAGAATGACGCTATCCATGTAATTAGTCCATCTGTAATACGAATTAACCAACATCGTCATAATTCCAAAAAAAAAAAAAAATAATAATAATTATTATTATTTCCTTCACTGGTTGTTTTCCGTACCAGGGCTCAAATTTCACATGTTCACACTTCCAATTGAGTTTATGTTATATTTCTACTACTAGTATCCTTAGATTACAAACCTTTCCATGAAGTAGCTCAAACATCGCAAAATATCGAGAAATATGAAATGAAATGAAATGAAATGAAATGAAATTTTTTCATATGAAATGAAATTTATTCATATTCCACATAGTGGACATTATATGATAAAATATACAGGGTATAACACATAGTGGATATAATATCAATACTATACAGAGTATATAACATGTATATACAAAATATCGTGATATTCTGAGATAAAATCACACCATGTACAAATGTGGAGGGGACTACTTAGAAGCACTGCTTGTTAAATGTAGTCCCCCTACAGATTATAGACAAAATAGTATCAAACATAAGGCTGAGTGGAATAACAAAAACACCATATATACACTATTTACAAGGGCACAATTATGAACCGTACTATGGATATACAATAAGTCATGTATATGTTACAAAGCACAGGTTTATGTATAAAGTGTTTACAGTGTACATTATATACCATTAGAATAATGAATGAAACAGAAGATAACCTTCCGAGTATACTTAATGAAAGTACTTCTAGAAAAAAATTGATTGAAGTATACATACGTTTTATTACCATAAAACTGTTTATCAATACTTATCAAGAAACAAAGTTTTGAGCTTATACTTAAAGCTATTCAAGCTGTGAGCTTGTTTTAGTGAACGATCAAAGGAATTCCAAAGCTTAGGACCAGTAAACATGAAATTTCTGTTACCAAAACTAGTTCTATTTTTAGGAAGATGATAATCATTCGCATTCCTTGTTGAGTAATTATGTATAACATTATTTTTTCGAAACATTTCCTTAAATACAGCAGGGGTAGCGTTAATTTCTACATTGTACATAAAACAACCCAGCTGAAGACGATATAAATCAGTAATCTTAAGAATACGGTTTTCTTTAAACAAGACATCAGTGTGTGATCTATAGGCGGTATTGCATATCAAACGCATCGCTCTTTTCTGCAAGAGAAGTACCCTGTCCATTTTTGTTTGTATTGCATTTCCCCATGCCATTACGCCATAATTAAGGTAAGGAAGAATAAGAGTTGAATATAACATAAGAAGCACTGACTTGGGGAGAATCCGTTTAACGTGATTAATAATGCCAATATTTCTTGACACTATCTTACAAATATTATCAATATGACAATTCCAAGTTAGCTTATTGTCAATTGTAATACCGAGAAATTTTGTAGTCTTGACTTCTTTAATGACAGAATTATCAAATATCACTTGGTCAGGAAGTTGTTTAACAGAGTTACTAAATAACATGTAATTGGTTTTTTGTTTATTTAAAGATAATTTATTTGCTTTTATCCAATTTGTTACATGTGTAAGTTCTACATTTAAAACTTCTACTAACTTATTAGGATCACTGTGAGTATAGAATATGTTTGAATCATCAGCAAAAAGGATAAAAGAGAGAACACTCGAAGAACATCGAATGTCATTTACATAAATAGAGAATAACAGTGGACCAAGAAGGCTTCCTTGGGGAACTCCACACGTGATTGGTACCGTAGACGAATTATATCCATCAATGGTAACAAATTGCTTTCTTCCAGAAAGATAACTTTCGAACCATTCCAGAGCCTTACCTCTAATACCATAGTGCGCAAGTTTGTATAACAGAATGTCATGATTTATAGTATCGAATGCTTTAGAAAAATCTAAGAACAAACCGATAGTATGACAGGATTTTTCGATTGAAGCTGAAATGGTATTAATTAAACTTAGAATGGCATGAGTTGTGTTATGTTTTTCTCTAAAGCCAAATTGGGAGTCAGATATGATGTTGTGAGATTCAAGGAAGGTAGTAGTCCTTGAATGAATCACTGCTAATTGTTCCTGGCTCTAGTGCAATTTAGTATAATTTTTATTTACCATCACCATTGATCACATTAAATCAGACAAATTTTACCCATTGCTTTAGATTGACATAACTGGTGAGAATAATTGAATGACAATAGTAACGCTTTAGTCAACAATGTATGAGTGGATGTATACAATTAACAGATTATTGTCATACCGTAATTTTCCCCATCACTTCAAGTTCAGTCATGTTGGCTTAAAGAAATTAATGTGAATTTGTTTGTATGCATGAAGCATAGGAAATGATAAGTATTTCCAGATAAAAAGCAAAGTTACTAAAACATAAACAGCATAATAGGCCTATATTCTAAAAGGAAAGTGCAACAATTCCGAACATACTTACGTTCTGTCTATATTTCAGCTCGTACGTCCCAGCAAGATACATATTCTGCAATAATGATTCAAAGCAAAGTGTCATTAACACGTCTGAAAGACATACCACATGATTTCTTTGTTTAAAATCTCCGAAATGTGAACATGCCATAAAGACGATGAAAAAGGTATGTATTCTTATACCCAAACGATGTCAACATCTTCAGTAGATCTCTTAAATGTCATACTTTGTCTATAACAGGGCACAGGGGTTTGACCGACGTGATTGCAACACTAAAACTTGCCGAGCGTATATAGTAAAGCTTGCTGTATAAGACGACTGGGATTAGGTATATCTTTAATCTCTCAGAATCATTCAAAGAGATTTGCATGGTCATGATGACTAACTCACATGTGCAATGTTCCTGTTGAAGTCTATATCACAAATTGAAATCTATAATGACATTCTAACCACATTTTTTGTAATCCCATCAATTTTGAAAAGGTTTTGAACAAATGGGATATTCACGACAGTTAGGATACACTAAGCATATGACAGCTTTGTCTAAAACAGACACTGCCAGGATGTTTACGTGAGGAAATCAAACAAAAAACAGTTTATGGCGATAGCTCACGACGAATTAACGCATAAAACACTCAATATCCTTAAATACAGAATAAACAATCGAAATTCATCAACGCTGAATAAACGTTACTGATCGGTCAATCTGGGAAAGCAGTCCATTGCTTTCAACTGATTTCGCTTACTCTAATGATGTCGTAGAGGTGCATTTCCCTGTGTCCTATGATTCGGTGAACGTGTGCCGTCTCTACCATGACCAAGTCGATGCGGACTTCATTCGACGGGTCGGTCCTGATACGAGAAATCTGCAAGAAGACAACTTGTTGGTGGAGTATAAGACTATAACATTGTCAGGTATGGAGGGAGGTTTTTAGGAATATAAACATAAGAGGTAATGTGCTCAAGTACGGCTCAAGTGGTAGGCCCTGATGCCCATGCTTTCAGGCATATACATGCACTGTAGTTTGTTCATAACACCACATTGTTTAAAATTAACAGACTGTATTTCATTGAAGAGCTCAATTCTAAAAGGCGATAAATCCCTTTTTCATCAAACAGAGAGAGAGAGATCTCTTCAGGATAAGGTTCTTTGTTGATTCTATCAGACTGTATTTCATTATTAGACATCTTTGTTTTTTCTGAAAATACGATCAAAAAGCATGGTACTGCCATGTGTCTATCCAGATTCATATATAATGTATAGGCCTACTTTAGCAATAAATTTGTTTGATCTGTGGCAATGTTATGTCTTGATAAAAAGTTACATATTGTATGAAATCTGCATTGATAAGTTTCCTTGCCCTTCTTTTCCTTATATAAATAACGTCTTCATTTCTTACCATTAGCGAGAAATGTTTGATGTCGTTGACAATGGCGAACTTGGTACCCATTGTCCAGCAGAAAGTTTTTGTGCACTTCGACAGCTTGCCCACTCGGAATCGAATGTAAAACTCAGGATTGGTCACGACTGCGTCTAATCGCGCAAAATTGCCAAAAATAGTCATCAAGGAAAGGTAGCATAAAATGTGCAAAATGACACTACATTTAATTATTGTGCGTATGTTTCAATAAGCATACAATCTATATGAACATGCCTACGTATAACATCATATAGGCTAAATTAATTGTGATGAGCTCTTTATTATACAATATCGCTTATCAATCAATTCCATTTTATTTCCCCCGGAATTCTCTGACCGTCCTGGCTTTATATAATTGTTCAATAAAGTTAATGTAAACGTATAATTACAGATTAAACATGTACAATTATTGAGAAAGTGAATGAGTGATCAAAGTTAAGATGTCAAGTGTTTTTCTTTCATGGAGATATATAATATTGTAATAAAGTATATTATGTGTTTATCTGCCTTTAAGATTTTCAGATGCGAAAAGTAATCGTCAGTAATGGCATATCACTCATGGTACAGGGCCTATACTTACTGATAACAAGATGACTGTGGAATCAATATACCAATTACGTCTCAACTAATCATTGTAGTATCAAAAGAGCAGAATGGGCTGTCATTGGTTCAATTTAAACAAGGAAAAGTAGAAATTACGCGGTGCGTAAAATATGTCCCCGCCGGAAGTAGCATTTAGTAGCAAAATGTACAATATCGGTAAAAAATCAAGGTCAAAGGTCAAAGAAGTCAAAGGTCAAAATTCTGTGTAGAAGTTTTGAAGCCCTCACCTAGTGCCATCACAAAAAGCAAACGGAATCAAAATCGGGTTAGAAATGGCGAAGGAGTAGCATTTTGTAGCCAATGTACAATATAGGTCAAAAATCAAGGTCAAAGGTCAAAGAAGTCAAAGGTCAAAATTCTGTGTAGAAGTTTTGAAGCCCTCACCTAGTGCCATCACATAAAGAAAACGGAATCGAAATCGAGTTAGAAATGGCAAAGGAGTAGCATTTTGTAGCCAATGTACAATATAGGTCAAAAATCAAGGTCAAAGGTCAAAGAAGTCAAGGGTCAAAATTCTGTGTAGAAGTTTTGAAGCCCTCACCTAGTGCCATCATACAACGCAAACGAAAGTGAAACTGGGTTAGAAATGGCGAAGGAGTAGCATTTTGTACCCAATGTACAATATAGGTCAAAAATCAAGGTCAAAGGTCAAAGAAGTCAAAGGTCAAAATTCTGTGTAGAAGTTTTGAAGCCCTCACCTAGTGCCATCACATAAAGCAAACGGAATCGAAATCGGGTTAGAAATGGCGAAGGAGTAGCATTTTGAAGCAAAATGTACAATATAGGTCAAAGGTCAAGGTCAAAGGTCACAAATGAAATTCTGTGTAGAAGTTTCAAAGCTCCCATGTAGTGCTATCATATAAAGCAAACAGAATCAAAATTGGCTCATAAATGACAGAGAAGTAGCAAATTGAACATTTTGATCACACACGGACGCACGGACGCACGGACACACGGACACGGACACACGGACGGACACACGGACGGACACACACACATACGGAGCCCGTTTCACAGTCCCCTGCTCGAACTCGTTCGGCGGGGACAATAAACTTGCACATAGACAACAAACATTACGGTTGGTTGGCCACTTTTAAAAGCTTGAATGCAATTGACTTCCCATCTGGTGACAATAAAGGATACGGGACTCATCGAGGTTCTTCAATCTCTTGCAATGGAAACTGAGCACACCACTCTGTAGATGACATTTAGATGGAAAACATAATACCTATAGGCCCTATATTGTCAGACAAGGCTGTGTTGCGGCAAGCCGGGAGCGGCAAGTTTTGTACGCGTAACTAACTTGATCACTTTAAAACAGGCATTTTGTAATATTTACCTCTTTAAAAGAATCCAGACATTCATCACTAGATCTATAATAATTATGATAAAATCGGGACTCGCAGAGCTACCAAGTCTCACGCATTCTGCGTGAGACTCAAGCATTTAGGGTCTGTCTCACGATCTCACGCATGGCACCCATTTTTCTCACGCATCTGGTGAAGTCTGCAATTTGAGCCAAAAATAAGGAGCATAGCTCAAAGGATTAAAATGATAGTTGCAATTGAAGGTATATTTCCCTTTTGCCTTTCAAAATTAGTAAAAAATAGTCACTTAAGTATGCACCAGATCGGGGTAAATTACAGAATACCGGCAGCCAATCACGGAGAGCGCAAATCGCTCTGAAAAGAGCGTAATTACGCTTGCCGATAGCAACCATTAAAATATCAATCCGATCTGCGATACGGTCCGTGATTCGGCTGTCGACGATTGCATTTGTTTACGTGTGTTTTCTTTGCTCTGTGCGGTGAGAAGTGTGGTATCTTACGTTGTTCTCGGGGGTTTCGGGGGTGTCCCCCGAATAATGTAGTTCTAGATCCTGACGATGCTAGTCTAGACTATCCGTTAAAATTTACCCGAATTTACGATGAATACTCACGTTTTTAGGAGTCGAGGATAGTCCGTATCCTAGAAATCGATAGCAATTTAGGTGAGACTATAAAACAATCACTTATCTAATTGCTGGTGCTAGCTTACAGTAGAGCTTACGCACTGTGTGGGTGCTCTTGACAGCCCACCATGTTGACTCTATGCAGTCGTACGTTTGTGGTTGAGGGGTCTAGATATCGCGCACGAAAATTTGAAATGCTCTTATAATAGAAGTTATTCCATAATCGTACCTGAATTTCTCAATGAATATCACGAAAATGCAGAAAAATCACCTCCCAGAATCTCCTGATGATACGATGACGGAGTAGTGCGCTGTCGCCGTTTGTATGTCGGACTTTTTTTAATGCGTTCACCTTCTCGGGGTATGTAAAGATCGCGCAGCTGCCCTATGTAGTTTCATGCGTGAAAGTGTCTGCCCCTCTCTGCGGCTGTAGCGTGCTTCGGCTTTCGTAGAATATTATCAACGATCGATCGAACAAATTACGAATTCTATCGGCTACGATCATACGAACGAGACAAGCGAGACGACACGTCTAGGCTACAACATCCTTAAAAAAAGATTTTAAGCTAAGGTAGGTAAATTATAAGGTAAAAAATTGGAAATTTAGTGAAAAATTTGTTCCAAAAAATTGGAAATTTGGTGCAAAATTTGTTTGAAATCAAAATTTCTTACCTGCTTTCTTCTCATGTTTAGCGGTTGTCAGGTATTTTTATTCCATGGGCGTATCGGCAAATTTTGCGCTTAGTCCTACGCGTAATATTGCTTGCTATACGCAGTTACGCTATGCGCGATCATTACGTCCCTGCGCGAGACCTAGTACCCTTACTATACAACAGTACCTACACACAACAGCTTATGATGCGTACGTGTGCAGTGATAGCGCGTATTGAGTCTGCAGAACGCGCGCATGTTTACTAGTACAGTGTACAATACGTATAGCAGTTGAGTGCGCACATGTCTCTTGACAATACGCGTATACGCGCTGCCTTGCCAAACTAGTGTGTAGAGTGATTGATCGTGAATGACTTGTGTCGAAAAGAGATGAAGGAAGGAGGATGTCAGCTGTGATGACGTCATCACGTTTAAAATAGTTCCGTCAAAATCGGCTCAATTTTCTTTATCGACGATTTACTCGAGTTATCTCGATTTAGAGCAGTTTTCCTCCGAAACCACTCAATTTTCATAAAAATTGTGTGGTCAACCTACTTTTTGACGGCCGTTCCGTTTCTGGGCTTTTTGGGGGCCCAAACGTCGGGAAAGACGAATTTCAGCCCTTCGGGCTGAAATTCATCTCTAAGGGAGAGCCGCCGGAGGCGGGGCCTTCCGCCTCGGCGGCTCTTATACGCACTAATATGCTAATTTATATGATGCAAAACCGGTATTCTGTAATTTCCCCCCAGATCGCATCATTAAGAGCTAAAAAGCTCCCTACCATGGGAGGGGGGCACCCTCCTCGTTCGCGTGCGCATGCGCGCGAACGCCGAGACGCCGAGTCATAAAAATCTCACTCATAAAAGTTTTTTGAACTTGGCATCTCTGGACTCGGGTATAATGTAAAGATTACGATTTTGAACTACATGCATGGTTCTCCGACAAAACAACAATGTAAATAGAGAGACAAGACAAATTGAATACTTACCGGAGGAGCAGTTACATAATGCGCACTACTTGGGTTGTAACCATCTTCGTCTGTCTCGACGGAAACTTGGGAGTGCTTCGACATTTTGAAAGCAAAAGAACATGGAACGACCTTACTCTAATAATTCATCTTGGCACGTGCTGCATGTGTGGGTCAGGGATGTAGACTGGCGTAAACACTCTGGCTAGTTACACCTAGCTGTCACAGCCTTACGTTTCTCTCTCGTGGCATAAAGCATGGGGAACACATTGCGCAAAGTAGCTCAAGAAATACGCGCCCGAAGGATCGCGCATTTGTAAAATTTTTGAGTGGCTCAGCGTCCATTGTGCCAGAGAATCTTCAAGATGGATTATCGTTTAGATTCATACTTGTTTAGGCTATAAACAGTCAGACCGCAACGTCCTGAAAAGCCTTCGCATTTATCGTACGCGTATGCATGGACCTCGCGGACATGAATACGTAATGAGCTGGGAGACCACATTTTTAGAGTGTCTGTAAATCTAAACGACATTATCAATCTTCATGATTTATATATCGATAAAAAGCTGAAGAGTTGTACTTTGATGAAATTTGACCACTTGAAAGGTTATGACATTTAAAATATACTGAACAAGGAAATTATAAAACACAAAATTTGCATATTTTCCATTCTTCTTAAGGGGTACATTAGACCGACGAAATTAAGGTGGACCAAAATGGAAGAGGTATAAAATGAAAGAGGAAATATCATTCTATGAAAACATAATGACTTTATGTGGACTGATCCTATGAACGGGTCAGGTTGGCGAATAAATCATTGCGTTGTACAGTTAATTTTTGACGAGATTTCAGTTTGCCGCGAATACGCGTTTCTGATTGGTTAATTCCCTCTGAGTGGAGAGTTGAACGCACCTCGCGGAATGACAGTAAACGTGTACTCTACATAACAGTAATACACTGTGTGTAGATGACAGTGTAGGACCTTATGGTGTGTGTGTGCGCGCGCGCGCACAATGTGTGTATACGCGCTCAGGTTCAGGCAACTGCAGCTGGTGTAAGATCTCCACGTAAACAACAAGAACAACACTCCACTCTGATCGACAGCTCAACTTTGGCTTGAACTTTTTTTTTTTTTGCCGGCACAACTAGATAAGAGTAGAGTGCATTAATAAGTAGCATACAAATCAATAATACAAGATCTAGCACTGTGTTTGCACACATGAGTTCTTTGGGGCTCTCTTTTTGGTATTAGAATAATTATTCCTTATTAATCCACTGTATACATCGCTGAGTAATTTATCTAATGATACCCTGGGAGCGCATGTATCTCAAATTGCCACACTATGATTTTTACTCGACGAGACTTTCAATTTTTATTGTTTTCTAAGCCAGGGACCAATTCAGTTCTTAGTGTGCTGTTATAACAGGTATATCTAAAACGTTGACTATCATTCATGTGGTGATTCAACCTATGAACGGGTCGGGTTGGCAATAAATAGAAAGCCTTGTTCTAATTTGTCTCAGGGTCGTTTGGAAAATATCGATATAATGCAGAGATATGAATAATGATTGTCGTTGTCATTGTTGTCATATCATCATTGTCTTCAATCTAATCTTTATGAACTACTAGTAAGTGGTAAGATGATCGCGGTGAGACGTCATGGTACATGTAGGCCTAATTACTATGAACATAATAGGCCCTCTACCTATAATGCTAACAAACGGCGATTGTCCA
Source organism: Diadema setosum (assembly GCF_964275005.1). Classification (NCBI taxonomy): domain Eukaryota; kingdom Metazoa; phylum Echinodermata; class Echinoidea; order Diadematoida; family Diadematidae; genus Diadema; species Diadema setosum. Next base: position 27,154,338 of record NC_092698.1, on the reverse strand, counting down.
AATATTGCCTCCCGTAATCGGCTCTTTAGCACTTTGGAAAGGACAGCCGGACATAGGCCTAATATTTCGCCAACAAAGCAAAGAGGGTAGGGCCTACGCAGTGGCGTATCTGGGGAAAACGGCGCCCGGGGCAAGCACGAAAATTGCGCCCCTAATTTCTGAAAAAATGTTCAACCCCATCCCCATCCCGGTAGGGACTTTAAGTCCACATGATGCTTTTTCAAGCACTTAAAAGGGGTCTTTTGAGGGTGATTTAAATGTAATGAATTTTGATAGATTTTGGCGAGCGAGCGCAGCGAGCGAGCCGAAAATTTTTGTATTTCAGCTTACAAATATGGAATTCTTGTCATTTTTTGCTTACCAAATCTTACAGTTCTAATCAAGATATAGTGACGGCCTTATAGATAACGATTTATACCAAAAAACTGAGGACTTTAAAAAAATACTCTAAATTAGTGCGCGCGAGTGAGCTGAAATTTGTATAAAATTATGTCCTCGTCATCATCACGTATTGTTCTTATCTTTTTTTATATAAATTTTGGCGAGCGAGCGCAGCGAGCGAGCCGAAAATTGTTGTATTTCAGCTTACAAAACATGGAATTCTTGTCATTTTTTGCTTATTAAATCTCACAATTATAGTGACGACCTTATAGATAACGATATATACCAAAAAAACTGAGGACTTTAAAAAAATACTCTAAATTAGTGCGCGCGAATGAGCTGAAATTTGTATAGAATTATGTCCTCGTCATCATCACGTATTGTTCTGTTCTTTTTTATATATAAATTTTGGCGAGCGAGCGCAGCGAGCGAGCCGAAAATGTTTGTATTTCAGCTTACAAAACATGGAATTCTTGTAATTTTTTGGTTATTAAATCTCACAATTATAGTGACGACCTTATAGATAACGATTTATACCGACAAACTGAGGACTTGAAAAATACTCTAAAGTAGTACGAGCGAGTGAGCCGAAATTTGTATATTTCTCCGTCATCATTACGTTTTTTCTTATCATTTTTTATTTTTTTGCGCCCCCCTCCCCCGTATGTTCGAAACAGTTGGCGTCCTCCTTTGATCCAATCGGCGATCGATTCAGAACGAATGAAATTGCAGTCGCTGCTCCGTGTAACATTTTGCCTGCTAAATATAAAATGACATGAGTGAAAACAATAGACATTATCATTTTGTCCGCGTCATCGTCACGTTTTGTTCTTATCTTCTCTTTTTTATACAAATTTTGGCGAGCGAGCGTAGCGAGCGAGCCGAAAATTTTTGTATTTCAGCTTACAAATCATGAAACTCTTGTCATTTTTTGCTTATTGAATCTTACAATTCTAATCAAGATATAGTGACGGCCTTATAGATAACGATTTATACCAAAAAACTGAGGACTTTAAAAAAATACTCTAAATTAGTGCGCGCGAGTGAGCTGAAATTTGTATAAAATTATGTCCTCGTCACCATCACGTATTGTCCTTATCTTTTTTTATATATAAATTTTGGCGAGTGAGCGCAGCGAGCGAGCCCAAAATTTTTGTACTTCAGCTTACAAAACATGGAATTCTTGTAATTTTTTGGTTATTAAATCTCACAATTATAGTGACGACCTTATAGATAACAATTTATACCGACAAACTGAGGACTTGAAAAAATACTCTAAATTAGTACGAGCGAGTGAGCCGAAATTTGTATATTTCTCCGTCATCATTACGTTTTTTCTTATCTTTTGTGATTTTTTTTTGCGCCCCCCTCCCCCGTATGTTCGAAACCGTTGGCGTCCTCTTTTGATCCAATCGGCGATCGATTCAGAACGAATGAAATTGCAGTCGCTGCTCCGTGTAACATTTTGCCTGCTAAATATAAAATGACATGAGTGAAAACAATAGACATTATCATTTTGTCCGCGTCATCGTCACGTTTTGTTCTTATCTTCTCTTTTTTATACAAATTTTGGCGAGCGAGCGTAGCGAGCGAGCCGAAAATTTTTGTATTTCAGCTTACAAATCATGAAACTCTTGTCATTTTTTGCTTATTGAATCTTACAATTCTAATCAAGATATAGTGACGGCCTTATAGATAACGATTTATACCAAAAAACTGAGGACTTTAAAAAAATACTCTAAATTAGTGCGCGCGAGTGAGCTGAAATTTGTATAAAATTATGTCCTCGTCACCATCACGTATTGTCCTTATCTTTTTTTATATATAAATTTTGGCGAGTGAGCGCAGCGAGCGAGCCCAAAATTTTTGTACTTCAGCTTACAAAACATGGAATTCTTGTAATTTTTTGGTTATTAAATCTCACAATTATAGTGACGACCTTATAGATAACAATTTATACCGACAAACTGAGGACTTGAAAAAATACTCTAAATTAGTACGAGCGAGTGAGCCGAAATTTGTATATTTCTCCGTCATCATTACGTTTTTTCTTATCTTTTGTGATTTTTTTTTGCGCCCCCCTCCCCCGTATGTTCGAAACCGTTGGCGTCCTCTTTTGATCCAATCGGCGATCGATTCAGAACGAATGAAATTGCAGTCGCTGCTCCGTGTAACATTTTGCCTGCTAAATATAAAATGACATGAGTGAAAACAATAGACATTATCATTTTGTCCGCGTCATCGTCACGTTTTGTTTTTATCTTCTTCTCTTTTTTTATACAAATTTTGGCGAGCGAGCGTAGCGAGCGAGCCGAAAATTTTTGTATTTCAGCTTGCAAATCATGAAACTCTTGTCATTTTTTGCTTATTGAATCTTACAATTCAAATCAAGATATAGTGACGGCCTTATAGATAACGATTTATACCAACAAACTGAGGACTTTAAAAAAATACTCTAAATTAGTACGAGCGAGTGAGCCGAAATTTGTATATTTCCGCGTCATCATTACGTTTTGTTATTATCTTGCTTGATTTGGGGGGGTTTTTTTGCGCCCCACCCCCCTGTTGGCGCCTTCTTTTGATCCAATTGGCGATCGCTTCAGAACGAAAGAAATTGCAGCCGCTGCTCCGTGAAACATTTTGCCTGCTAGATATAAAATGACATGACAGGTATTGTGTGAACACAATAGACACTGTCAATTTGTCATCATCACGTTTTGTTCTTACCTTCTTTTTTATATAGATTTTGGCGAGCGAGCGCAGCGAGCGAGCCGAAAATTTTTGTGTTTCAGCTCACAGAACATGGAATTTTTTTGTGAACACAATAAACATTGTCATTTTGTCCGCGTCATCATCATGTTTTGTTTTTATCCTGTTTGATTTTGTTTTCTGCCCCCCCCCCCCCCGACCATCCTCCCTCCGCCCTTCCGGGCGATTTTTTTCTTTTTCTTCTTCTTCTTCTTTTCTTTTTTTTTTTCTTCTTCTTCGTTTTTTTTTTTCCTTTTTTTTTTCTTCTTCTTCTTCTTCGTTTTTTTTTTTCGTTTTTTTTTGCGCCCCCAAGGAGTGGCGCCCGGGGCACGTGCCCCCCTTGCCCCCCCCCCCCCCCCCCAGATACGCCACTGGGCCTACGCGTGGCATCCAATCGCCTCTTTGGAAAGATATCAGTGTTGGTGGCAGATTTCGACCTGATGGAATTTGACACCGTGAACAAAGTAGGAATAGGGCCTAATGCATTCAGCCGGCCAGGGGCATTAGGCCTAAGACATCCAACTACACTGTATGCCTACTGCAGTGGCAGATCCAGAGGGAGGCGAGGCGCACCGGGCGCGCGTTCCCGATTTAGTTTTTGTTAAAACAAAAGAAATAAAGAGAAAATGGGGGGGGGGGGGCGTGCGCCCCCTGTTAATTTTGTAAAGGCGCCTCCCCTTTACGATATTCCCGGATCCGCCCCTGTACTACTAGTATACAGTAAACAAACAAAATTAACACTGTAAACGAAGGAGCTAGGTTTGAAAATATACTGTAATTGATTTCGACTATAATGAAAAGAAATTACTGACACAAAGTACAACTGAAAAAGAAATGAAAATTAATCCACTGAAGAATAAAGCATTTTCTCTCATTCGGCTGCATGGTAGGACCTGACTCTGTGCCAGTTTTTGTCTTCAGATTCTGAAAGAAAGAAAGAAAGAAAAAAAAAGAAAAAAAAGTTTGAAAACGTTTGAGTGCAATGTGTGTGTGTGTGTGTTTTGTTGTTGTTTTTTCACTCACTCATTCATTCATTCATTCTAAAAAAAAAAAAAAAAAATTGCTGCTCCCTCTTGTGGTCATATATCACTAGCCGATAAAATTAATTTTAAAATGACTGGGGGGAGGGGGCAATAAATTTGGAGTCATTTTTTTTGGTCTCTGGGGTGTGGTTGCTGCGCTTCTTGAGGGATTCCACTAGAATTATTCTATGGCTTTAATATGTTTGTATGTATATATATTAGTGAGTTGTTATATTACATGTCTTAACTTACCTTTTCAGGGGTCTTATTATACAAGCTTGCTTTTCTAAGACCCCTCCACTTTACATAAATGCATCTACATGCATTGTCAATTTTTATTCAAATATTCTGCAAATTCTTTTAATCGCATATATTCAACAATGTATTCCTTGTTACATATTATTGTTCTTTTGTAATTTTTGTATTGTGGAAACTTTGAATAAACTTGAAACTTTTTTCATTCATTCATTCATTCATTCATTCATTCATTCATTCATTCATTCATTCATTCATTCATTCATTCATTCATTCATTCATTCATTCATTCATTGTGACGAGTCGGCCTCGCTTTTATGTACGCGCGGGTACGGTACTCTATGATCTTTTCGGGTACGGTGAAGCGCTCCTCTGATGATAATCTTTGTACTCTTTGCTCGTCGTACCTAACCTGCGGACCGTGCCCGCGCGCGGGGGGACGTTGATCGGATCCGGCCGCTCGCTGCGCGCTGCATGCATGCTACGCTGTTTGACTAGCATCAAAGACCCTAAACACACTAGATCTACGTCGTAGAAGCTTTCACCGATAGCATGTACAGTAGGCTCAATATGATGCTACGTCACATTAGCAAACTAGAAATGTTGCTACGGCGACTGGTGTATGCCTCCGCCATAATGCATGGTTCTCCTAATAGGTCTATAGTACAATGTCTTGACAATGTGTGATGACAGTTTCACACAATTGGCAAAATATTAAACTGACAGGTTTGCCACAAATGTGCTGAATGTTCACTTTCCTAGAACTAGGTTCAATTGGATGAATGATTAAAACGTCAGAGTGCAGGTATTTGGGGAACTGATGATTTTTACTCGACTTTTGACCCTTTCACAAGTTTATGCATTGAGTAATTTTCAAGGTATTGAGAAAAAGTATAATTTCAGTATCAAATGGTAAAATAGTATTATCGAAACCTGGCCTTTGACCTTTGACCCCACAGTTCCAAAGAGAATCACTGTTAGGTAGAACATGCATAAATATGTAAGTTTCATGACAATACCTTGAAGGAGGAAAAAGTGCAATTTAGCACTTTCACTTGACCTTTGACCTTTTGACCTTTGACCTATTGGCAAGAAACTTCCCACAGAATATATATTGGGTTATACATGCATACATCAAGTTTTAAAAAAAATCCTTCAGGCATTGCATAAACATAAGGAAAGTAGAACATTTTGAGGAGTTGACCTTGACCTTTGACCCCCTGACCTTTGACCCATGACCCCCAACTTCCATAGATAATCACTGCCCATCGGTACAAGCATATATACTAAGTTCCATGAAGATACCTTGAACCATTTGCGAGATATGGAGAAAAACATGAAATTTCAATTTTTTTTCACAAAATAACCTGTGACCTTTGACTTTTGACCCTGTGACCCTAAAATCCACACAAAGTATTATCCCCCAAGGATATACCCTCATACCAAGTTTGATGCAAACCTCACGGTTCTTGAGATATCGACAAAAACAAAAGGGGACGGACGGACGTACGGACGGACGGACGGACGGACGGACGGACGGACGGACGGACGGACGGACGGACGGACGGACGGACGGACGGACGGACGAACGACCCGAAAACATAATGCCTCCGGCCACTTCGTTGGCGGGGCCCGGGGAGGCATAAAAACATAGGTCTACGTCTAGCTCTAACGTTATACTCTTTGATCATCAGTTTCAGAAAAGAACGAAATGGCTTCCAAAAATGATTGTGGCAAGATCTCTGAAATCAACGCAAACAGCAAATGGCCTATTGTCATACACAATGAGCAGAAGAATAACGAAATTTCAAGACTTCTTCAACAGAGGCACAAAGTAAGGTGTAAGTAAATTTGTGATGACGAACAGTGACACATCGGACTATCTACGTTAACTTGTTAGAGCTCTAACCGTTAGAGTAGGGCCTAATCAGTGTCTAGAATGACGTTAGATCTAGACCATACGTCTACCTCCATGTATGGCAAACATGCAGTTGTGATTTAGGGTAGGACTAGGTGGGTAGCTAGCTGTAGCCAACACAACTTGTGGCCTGTAGGAATTGCAGATATACGGGTAGAAATCTAACGGTTAGTTCGTCCCGCACTAGCGCTCTGCAGCTGGGAGCTGGGCGCGCCAGCCCTACCCTAGTGGCCCTACCAGTCGGTGCCACTGACCAGTATACCAGCCAGTGCTACGCAGTGCCGTATACGGCACTGGTGCTACGGGCACGTGCTAGCTGCAGCTACTACAGTAGGCCTATACGATGTCCTTGTGCCCTGGGCACGAGCATGGCAGGCGCAGGCTGGATACTTAACTTAGTAGGTTGCGTGTGACTTGGTCCCATGACAACGTGTTGTGCTTTCCAGTGTTAGCACGTGTATGTTCTCAGTAATGTTGATTTGTTAAGAGAGAATGAGAGAGAGAGATGTCATGCTCTGTTTGGTGTAGAAGATTATGTTTTATGAGCGATTGTGAGTCTGTTTCGGTGCTAACTGTCGTTTATATTCGAAGACGCTCTGCATGTGATACATAGAGTAGACCCTACCACTACACTACGTCACTATAAATATCTAGATCTAGGTGGTAACGTTAATAGTAGAAATTAACTGTTAGAAGTCTAGTTGTGCAATGCCAATGGCCTTTTGTTGTCCCACATGGATATGATTTGGGCAGGTACGAAACTTTTGATATACAAAATAAGCGAGTTAATAGAGAAGCATTGCTATCTGACACTAACCTTTCATAATGTTTCTGGTATTTGTCTTTTTTTTTTTTTTTTTTTGAGGGGGGGGGGTGGACCATGAAACAAGTTGACTAATAGACATGGCAGTTAATGGTTTATCTTTGTTCTCTTTGTGTTTTTGAAACACATTTTGCACTCTCCGCACCTGCAGTCAGTGACAGCACAGTCCCAGGTACTTTCATCTTTCCACTGTCTGCCATTGCATTCATGGTCACACCACTTGACAAGGTATCACTGGAATGGCCACCCAAGTCGGGTCATATCCAACTCGACCATGACTTCATTGACAGGTTGGTAACAGACTGGCATTGTGTCTTCTGCAATGTTTCTTCCTAATCTACTGTCATTTGTATGGAAAGTCATCACAATGAACAAAATGTCTGATTGGCAGTACACCGTATAACCGTTTCAATAGTGGTGAAGAAAATTGAGGAAAAAAAATTGATATTGGGAATGTGTTAATTAAAATACAATTGAGTGTCATAATAGGCGTGCTGATTGCTCATTGACAAATACAGTTTAGTTAGCTTAAATTGATTGTACACATTCCTAGAAGAAGATATTTCTCCATTAAGAAACTTCAACTTGACATTGCTTTTTACTTATTGACCATAATATTCTCATTTACTATGTCATCAGATGGTACAGTACTGGTGAACTTATAATCATAATTGGTCATTTAATTCAACAGTTTTATTAATATTATTATTTTTTTTTTTTTTTGGTAGCTACATTGTAAGTAATCATCAATCTGCAGTTAATGAGTTATGTTCAGTTCATGGAAGACCAAAAAAAAAAACTTAATTTTTTTTTGTTAATCTTTTAAAGGTACCCAGGAGAACCATTTGCATTGCAGTAAATGTAATGAGAAGATCATATCCATAATTTTAATTGTTGTTAGGTATGTCACTCTAAAACACTCCTTTCTACATGTCATATACCGTACCAAGGGTGCTCAAGTTCATCCAAATTCATCGCAACAGCTACTTGGTGGTATCCTCTGCATTACATGGTCCACATGAGATGGAGGTCATTGCAGCAATTCAGCAACGGTAATTCTTATTCTTATCCTCCTCGTTACAACTGGGTAGTTCGTAATTAAATTTTGCCATTTGCTTAAAAATGTTTCATGCATTATTAGCTGTCTAGTTTAACAGCACATTCATGTGATATGTTTCAAGAAGCTTTGCCATGAAAGAGCATTAATTGACTTTTACTTAATGCTCAGCTAGCCAGAGAATCAATGAACTTTATCGTTCCTTTTGGCAAAGTTTTACTCTACAGGGAATATCTTGGATTCTGCAAATACAAATACAGGTGACTCCCATTATAATGAAGTTCTTGGGATTGGCAGTTTTCTTTAATTATAATGAAATTTTGTTATAACGGTACAGTAGTCCCATAGTATATAAAGACATAAGATGATAAGTTTGAAACAAGAATTTTTTTTTTTTCATTAGAATGAGAACTTCATTATATCCATGACCCAAATTTTATCATAAGTTATAACCATATTCATTACATTCCATACTCTGACCTTGATCATTACCTGCAGTCAGGTCTATTCCAAGGGGGAAAAATGAAACACTAATAATAATAATTAAAAAAAAAAAAGAGTAATGTTCTTTATCCATGATAATGTTAAAGGCATTGTGTCACTCTTCTGATGTTGTTTACTGCATTTCACAACCCCAGGTTTGTGGATAGCAACCTCAAGATTCTACCCGTGCATAATGATGCAGAGTGTGTGCAAACAATTCAGACAATTGCTCAGGTGAGGATTCTGCAGAGTACCAAACTTTTTATTTTCATTTCAGCTGAGTAATAGAAAAGGCACGAGTTTGTTTGTTTGTTTGTTTGTTTGTTTGTTTTCCTCTGAAACAGCATCAGTCCTTTGAAAGTGTTTGTTCAGTACACTTGTTCATATGAATAAAGTACATCTACAGAATTTGCTCATTTGTAATGAAGTTCTACTCATTCTCTCCTCTATCAGGCCACTTGCAAACCTACTTCAACCATACTGAAATCCCGACTGGATGGCATTCTATCTCGTCAAAGCAGAGAAGAAGTGGTCCTGAACATCCTATCACAGATCGGACTAAGACACCATGATATCCTTATGAACCCTAAAGTTTACAAATGAGCCTGCCATAGAGTTGGCAAGAACTGAAAAGAGGATCTGCACATACTTGATGTTCCTTTGGTTCTAAATTCTGGTTCTAAATCCCTCAGCCAATGTATTTGTGTAGGTTTATGCTTGTATGATAAAGTATGATTAACAAGAGAGAGTTGTGCTTGTTTTTCATTGGTTGATCTCACACATGCAGATGATCCTATTGTATGTGTGTGTGTGTGTGTCTGTGCATTCGCTTGAATTGCAAACAAAAATAAATGAAAAAATAGTAAAAAAAATAAAACAAAACAACGATCAGTAAAAACTGTACTTGTCATCAAACCTAGAATTGTGAAGGTGATAGTATTACATTTCTTAATCATTCTTCAGAAAAAAAGTAACCTTGTCACCTGACCATCATCCATGAGACTTTTGATCAACCTTGACTTCCTAGAACAGTGCCTAGTGCTACAGCAGGGTTTCGGATCTCTATCTGCCATTGCTATGGCAACAAGGGAACAGCTAATGGACTGCAGCTTGGACAACCAGACAGCCACAAAAGTCCAGACTTTCTTCAGAATGGATAACTATGCAGAGGAGTGATGCTTTTTTTTCTGCAAAGAGGCTTATACTGTAAATCCAGAAGTTTTTGTGCACATGAAACTTTCACAAATTTTGTAAAGTGTAAAGATTTGCAAAAGTAAAATAAACGCAAGTGTTTCATTTACAATGCATTCAGTGCCAATGGCAATTCACAAAAGTTTCATGCTGCGAAAAAGGCAGTTGGCTACAATTCGCGAAAGTCTCATGCTGTGAATAATTCTGGTTTTACAGTATTTCCAGGATATTCTATGTAGATTCATTTGTTCAGTGACCTATAAATCACAAATTAAATTAATGAGAATTGGACAGGCTAGAAGTGCAGGCCGTACTAGTATACAGCATGTCATGTACACAATTCAAGGGTGCCCATGGTTGCATTTAAAAGTTTTTTTAATACATTCAGCTTGGTATGTTCCTTGCTTTTCTTCTTCATTGCATCCTGTTGACCAAAAGATCAGTCTGTATTTATTGTTGGGAATATATTCTGTGGAGACGTAAGTTTGGCTTCATGGAATCTCTCTCCTATACAGACTGAAGACTCTCATTCCTCATACTGCTGTATGGGGATGCTCTACCAACTGAAACCAATGTTATTGTCGAACAAATGCATTTGCCAATGATTAGTCAGCATAGTATTAGTGTGCCAACGAGCTGGTAGCTGTATTTTTTCCATGAAAAATCCACTCAAATCTGTGGTATTTCAAACATAGTGGTTGTAGTGTATTTTATTAGATGTTAATATTACTTATTAATATTACTTATTTAGGTTTGAATTTGCTGATCCACAACTCTGAATTGGACATACGAGTAACCTAGGAAGATAATGCACCCAGCACGTCCATAGGGACAGAGGTTAAGCATCCTCCCACAGTGGTGTCTATGAGAGGCTTCCATCTGCCTTGGAGGAGAACCATCAAAGTAAAGAAATGTTATAAAACTCCTCCAGACAGATAGATTTTTCTGTCTGTGCATCCTGGTGCTATTTTAATCAACATATTTTCTGTGTGAGGAAACTTAATCCCACTTCTGTGCAGAGTGCAATTCAACACAAGATGCTCAAGAAGCAGAATGTATAGCCATGTGAATAACATTGCAGTCCACTGGAATTGATAAATTAATATTTTGCCAAAAAAAAAAAAAAAAAAACTACTTACAGGCATATATCATAGGTTTCAGCAAAATTTCCATTTCTGTTTCTCTTCAGTGATACTATTACTAAATGAGAGACCCCCTCATGCCCAACCCCTTTTAACCTTAAAATCTTCAAAGCTGACATAGATACCTGAACCTCTTGGATTTTAAAGATTTGAACCTGATATTGGGACAATTTTTCAAGCAGAATTATCTTCTTTTATAATATAAATTTTAACAACATAGCCAGTAGACAGGGTATCTCACATTTTGTCACAAAAACATTGTGTATTTTATTCCCCTACCAGAACAGTGTGTATCTACCCAGATGTATCCTCCTTTCTTGTGTATGATGTGTTAGTAATGTGAATAAACTATTGATCATTCAGTTATCAACCAGAGATCAACCAAGAAGTGTATGTTGCATAAAAGGTGAGAGAGAACATGGTAAAACATTGTCTAAAACTTGATGACTAATCAGAATGCATATACAAGTACCAATAATTCACATGTATTATGCAGACATGCATTAACAAGATGTTATGCAATGAACATCTATTGATAGTTTTGTATACTGTAGCTTCAAAACAGAGCGTCATTCTACCAGTATGTGTTCAACAAAGAAATTCTAGCCCCCTGTGCTCTCAGGATGGTACGTTCGATGATGAATGAAAAAAGTGAGGATGAATTGTTAGTCTACCTTTCCTATAATCTGCAGAATGGTAACCTACTGAAAAGGTCACCTCATACATGAAACATGTTACAGTAGCAGGGGAAAATAGAGTTCTATTCTCTCCAATTCTCATTGACTTTGTCATTTACATCAACAGGTGAAATTCAGTGCCCATGTAGTTATGGAATGCAACGTAAGAACAGGGTGGTGTACTTCCCTGATAAAACATATAAAATGTGTGTGTGGGGGGGGGGGGGAGGGGCTACAGCTATAAGGATGCTGGGTTCTGAAATTTAGCAGTTTAAAAACTTGCTTTCAGACAAATTATCAATTGTGAAGAACTTGTATACAATGAGTACTTCTTTTCAGCATACTTTGTCCTTGAACAATACATGTATTTCTAATGTTTTCCTTCCACTTTTGACAGTCCACTCATATGGAACTACAGTGTATTCCAATTTTTGTCAACACATCATTAGTAGAAAATAAAGTGTAAACTCTCTGGACTGTTTTTGCTGTTTACCAAAACCTCATGTGGGCAATGAGCCATGAATTCAACATCGATAGATAGAATTCACACACAAATGAAAGGAAGAGCATGAGGACACATGTTGCATTTGTTTTAAAATTTACAATTTAGATTTATTACAGGTGCACAACACCAATGCTGCATTCACAAAATGCAAAATTACATCTCTTTTGCAGCTGACAATTGCACCCATTGGGCTATTATCAGAGTTTGAACAACACGTCTGGAAAAAAAAAACAAAAAAACAATCTTGTCAAAGCATGCATATTTGTGATGAACTAGGTGGCTTGTTTCTTGCATGTTGGTCATGATAAAGTCATGTTCCTTCTCGTGTCTGAATTAATCCCCACCTTGTGAACTCCACATGAACATCTAATAAAAAAGGGAGATCTGAAATATTAAATATGGTACTTGGGCAAACTAATCCTCATGTACTTTCAGAGAAAAAGTCTTTACAACCAGATCAGTTCTGGGAACAGTAAAATTTCAACATCACAAGAAAACAATGGAATATTCATGTTCTCATGCCCTGGTAATGGGATAATTTGAACTGATGAGGACTCTTCCTTGGTGGTTGTTGCGATACCTAGTAACATGTAGTCTTTACATACCACACTGCATTTTTGTTGGCAATTTTTTATTCAACCACAAAAATGATGTCTGCGACAGTAATGCTGGCACTCTGAAGAGATAATTCACTATGTCTAGGAGATAGCTATCAATATAATATCATACATGTACACACTACCAGAAGAAGAAAAACTTGGATCCTGTCTTTGAAGCAGGGAGGTTTGCTGGTGGCACGGGCTGAGGCTCTGGTGGGGGTATTGGTCTGAGGTCAAAGTTGGGAAGTGGTCTTTCTGTCTTCACAACAGTTACCTATATGGGGAATGAAAAACGGCAGATAGTACCAAGCAGTTGAGAAAACTTGTAACCATAATCACAATTTTCATTGGCAGCAAACGTTCACTGATGTTCTCACTGATTTTCATCTGCTTGTTAACCTCCAATTTTGATATGTCACTAACGGGAACTAAGGGTTAACCCTAATGAAAATTACAGTATCTAGGAGACAACACATTAAAGGGACTGTACAGTACTGGTTGAGGTGGGGATTCATGTTTTGAACATTTCTAAGTGAGATAATGAAAAGCTTCTTATGAAATATGAAATAGTATGTAATTTTAAGAAGGATTCAAAGTTTATTTGATGAAAATTGGTTTTCAAATGGCTGAGATATCCCCAAAAGTGCTAATAATAAAAGGTGACATGCCACAACTTTATCAGGATCTCTTTGTTTCACCTTGTTTTTGGATATCTCGGCCATTTCAAAACCAATTTTCATCGAATAAACTTTTGATACCCCTTAGAACTGCATGCTCTTTGACATCTCATAGAGTGGTTTCTGAATATCTCGCAAAACGTTAACAGCTAAATCCTCACCTCGACCAAAACTGTACACACCCTTTAATTGGGAACGCAATACTCAATAATGCTGCTCAAACCTTTGACTACATCAACAGGCATGAAATGTGTGTATCTAGTGCATTTCATGGCAATACTAGCACATTCAAAATCCCCATGACCTTTATAACATAAATCTGAACACATTTTCACTCCAGATATGTATCATACACATGTACTTATTATTCTTATTCATACCGTACAGAAGGGAGATGGACTTCCACACAAAAAATCCTAGGTTCATATCGTACCTGCTGCAAACATCCTTGGACAAATTAACTGTTTTATCCACTTAATCTCTTGAACTCTGTATACCTTACAGTATTTGGGCTATTGTGGCAGGATGTACGGCTCTTGAGTGAACAGTGCTCTCTATGAAGGTGCTACCCTGAACCATATTACTTCAATACAATCATTCATCATACATTGGACAACTCCAAAGTACTTTACAATGAAAAGAGGCATATAACCTGTGTTCTAATCAACACAGCTACAAGAGCTCCTTGTGTGATGGAATTTGGTCTGAGCTGCACTTTGCAAACCACATCAGAACTCCTCATTGAGATGGCTAGTAATGGTGTGGGGAATGCATAAAATGTGCTGGGATTTGCAAAACATCTTGAAACTCTGTTGAGCATCACTGAGCATGTTACTTGCCTTTCCTAGATCTCCAAGCTCTGGTCTGACCCATCCCATGTTGTCGAACACACACTTGTCAAACTGCTGCTGTGATGAGCGACATCTACAAAGGAAAATTTAGAACAGTTGGATCATTTTGCATATACATGAAAAAAAGAAAATCATAATTTCTCATGGAAAACAATGAACACAAAATGCAATGTTGACATAGTAGTTGACTAGGAAGGACTTTTCATTAATGTTCTGTCATGGATGATTAAGAATTTTCACTCAGTGTAAAAATATACATAAGATATTGCAGCCACAGTGATTGATGTACTGTACCATTTATATGCCTGTATCTGCTCATCTCGTGTTTTCATCACAATCCTTCTAATCAGGAACTGGAGAAACCTCAGTCTTGGTCCTGATGACCACTTCAGAAAACAGTCCCCCTTTGTTTCCACCATGATATTCATACAAAGTACATACAGTGGATTCCCGTTACAACAAAGTCCTCGGGACCGGCAGTTTTTTTTAGTCGTTGTATTGAAATTTTGTTATAATCAAACAAATTAATCAAACATAGAGTGGATAATGTTGCAGCCTGAATTTTTACTTCGTTGTAACTGGAATTTTGTAATAACCGTGTTCGTTATAACGGGAGTGCACTGTACATAACAGGTTAAAAATAGGCTGCACACGAAAATTATCTTCTTAAATCTGGCTGCTCAGTACTAATGAGGT
This sequence comes from Diadema setosum, assembly GCF_964275005.1. Taxonomy (NCBI): domain Eukaryota; kingdom Metazoa; phylum Echinodermata; class Echinoidea; order Diadematoida; family Diadematidae; genus Diadema; species Diadema setosum. The sequence continues at coordinate 27,139,313 of NC_092698.1, read as the reverse complement.
ATTAAGGTTCAGAATTGTTATCATTTATGATACTATTCTCTATACTAATTACATTTGAAGCTTTTCTACGATATGGCACTGAATTACATTCACCAGAAAAACAAACAAACAAAACAAAACAAACACACAAAATCATGCAAGTCTGCTGCTTAGAAAGCAAAAGTCTCACCTCCTGTATTCTTGTCTGTTATGATCAAGACATGTCCAGTACTCGGTGAAGGATTCATTGCAGTGAGCTCTGATCTGGTTGAAGAAATTGAAAGCACATGCCGTCACTTTCCTCCCTTCCTCCAAACATTTGCGCGGGTCCTTCTCCTCATCCTTGCACAGCATGAATTCCTGCATCATCAGGAGCAAGACAAGATCAAATCGACGAGTAAAATGTTTACTGTTACAGATATTGGGGTATTGGCAAATAATGAATTCATCAATATTCACATTCAAGTTCCTTGATTAGGATACATTTTATATTATCAGCTACTAATACAGTGGACTCCTGTTATATATTTTTATTATTAAATTTATTTAGATCTTAATTACATGTGGGAACTACAATGGCACCTGCACCAAGGTTTGACCTTCCGTGCAAAGGTTTGACTGTGCGCAAAAGCATAATAGATTCTATTGTATTTGTGGGTAAACTCGGCCCCTGGTCTCACAATCCCAACACAAGGGGCCGATTTTACCTGTTGGGCCGAGTTTACCCACAAATACGGCATAGGCCTATAGGTTCTAACTGTTGGGTTTCTACTTGTAACGTCAGTTGTAACAGGCGGTCGAATTTGGACGGCATTGTGGGTGGTCGAATCAAGGGCGGCTTGCGATTTTCTATGTGAATCTTGAAGTCCTCACACTCACAGCACAGTGTCACTGTCAGCATGGTCAGTGGCGCAGTGCCAATGACATGACTGAGTGACAGTGCAGAGGTGCATGATAAAGGACAACTATAATTATCAACGTCTGCAAAGATTAAATCAGAGATTCTATGAACTATATTCTACATGTCTAGACACAGTACTTCCCTGTAGGCCTTAATGTCTAGATAGTAGAAAGCCTAGAGGCTAGGACTTTATATCCGAATAGGTTGAATTGAGCGAGCTACGACTCGTACGAGTAACTTAAGCTTGCACAGTCAACATGGTTACGAGTATGTGGGACTGTAGTAGCTAAAAGTGTGTTACCCCACAGACGATTCACCAACCTTATTTTCTCTGTCACACTGGCGTCCATAATGAAAAGCTCCAGCCTTCAACGCTGACGATGTGAGAGGAACATCGGGAACATTTAGTTCCTCTTTTTCTGGCAATACCACAACTTCAGGCATATCGACAGAATGTAGAATGTCACATCTAAAAGGCGATCCTTGTCAGTATCGCAAAGAAGGCAAGCGAGCGAAAAAACGATTTTTTTTTTTTTTTAACTGGAAATGCTGCCCTCTGTGTGGTCTGATATACAGTTTGCTGAAAAAAAAAAAACAAAGAAAGAAAGAAAAAAAAAAGCTGCTTTCTTCTTCCTCCTCCTCTCCTCTTCGTCTTATTTTCTGCTATTTTTCTTGTATTTTCTTCTTATTTTCTTTCATTGTAAAGTCTCCTTGGTATGCATATATGTCAGCACAAAATGAAAGCAGGCTTGCCGGAGGGAAAAAAAAAAAAAAGGTGAGGATTACTACAATGCGAAAGGAACTGACAATTTCCTGTATTTCAAGTACCGTTAGGACTAGAGAGTATTTTCATTAATTAACCTTTTTACGTACTTACGGGCTAGAAATTAATGTGGCATGCAGAGGGTTGCCACCTTGTTTCTAGCACATCTTTCTATGTAAATATTCAGTAAGTACAAGGCCTGTAGTAATGTGTAATATTTGGCTTTTGGTTTCCATTGAGCCGCTTGACAATTCAAAATATATGAGAATAGGAATGTAGTAATGAAAAAAAAAAAAAAATCAAACAAAACCTAACGACGATGGCAATAATGTTGATGATGAAAATAGTACATTCATTACGAGCAGCGAGGCAATTTTTGATTTTACTTTAAAATTAAATAATCATACTAATTATGCAAAAATGTAGTTTTGATGATCATGTAGTACCATTTATTGTTATTTTTTTTTAATCCTACCACTGGAATGCAAAGTCATATTTTTAGCACACAAAGTGGGTATTTACTGGCAGTACTAGTCCTTTCAAAGAAGGTACTTGTACACACACACACCATGTACAAACACACATATTTATTGTCAGATATATAGTACAATATATAGTAGGGTGGAAAGTGTTGCTTTTTTAGTGACTTAACTGGACAGTCTGTTTTGACCAAGTCCTCATAATATGAAGTTTGTTCGCAAAAACCGATAAGTCCATTTTTGAAGATTTTGAAGTACAGCCTCTGTCATAAAGTACAAAATAATACCTTTTAAATGATATATTGGTCACTACATATGAAGGTACATTTTTGAAGTTACGGTCAAAAGAAGCAAAAATTTTCTTATTATTCTCTTTATTTTCCTTGACCTTTAATCGCAAATATGGAGTTATCGGTTTTTGCGAACAAACTCTTCATATGCTCCTGAGGACTTGGACGAAACAGACTATCCAATATAAAGCAACACTTATTTCAACCCTACCACATTGTAATACATGAGCTCCTATATGTAGTTGTGCACCGTCGGCTGTTGCAGTTCATACTTCGCTTGCGTACTATATGATACTATTATATATATCTATATCTGTCTCTCTCTCTCTCTCTCTCTCTCTCTCTATATATATATATATATATATATATATAAACATACATATATATATATATATAATATATATATATATACATATATATATATATATATATATATATATATATATATATGAGATTAAAACCTAAAATGGCATTAAAACGCTTTATCCTGGCGAAATATATATATATATATACACTATTGGTATATGAATTACTGGGCCCTTTTTGCAATTTACTCCTGGACTACTTTTTATTTTGATAAAGTAGAACTAGATTTGTTCACTGAGATAAATAAAAAACAAAACATGGAATCAAAATGTATTGCTCAGACCATGAAAATAGGACTTTATTGAAATACACTTCAAATCATTTCTTTAATAGATGACATATTATTTACAAGAAAGTGGTTTGATACAGAAATCCACAGTTTTGTCACAAAGTCTGGACGGAGAGCATTATATATCTTTATACACACAAATACAGTGTCAGTTGAAAAGGCACAAATTGTACAGAAGCAAACTAGGTTTGTGAAGCAATTAGAGATATCATCATATTTGACAAGGATAACCATTCAAAAGGTAGATATGATTTCTTCTTTCAGTTCTACTAATGTACAGACATATCACAGACTTTGCAAATCCACTGGTGAGCCTGAGACTGCAAACCACATTTTTATTCAAGCTGACAAAACATCTTTTTTGGTTCCGCTGGAGCTGGTTTAACACAAGCTGTACACAACATGTAAGCTCTCACTGCATACCAGTCAATCTTTGATACATATAAAAATTTTCAATGTTACAACTGAATATATCAAGGTGTATGCAGATATCCATCTTAATCATAATCACTTGACCTCACACATATCTGAGTGACAAGGTCAAGCTTATTATTACCAAGGTCTCACTTTAGAGACAATCTTGACTTTTCACAGTAATACATTGTGTGCAAGACTGTCTCAGAATTTGTTTGTTTGTTTTTTTAAGATCTTTTTGTGGCTGACATAAGTATTTCCTCTGATCCATTGAGCACAATTACTTCAAATATTTGAAATTACTTCAAATATTACACTCACCCTACTGAATGTAGATGTACACTGCAAAATGTATGCACAAAATGAGATTTACATGTGAGCAACCCCTGAAGGCATTCTACAATAATGCCTCCGGCGACACTTCGTGGCGGAGGCATAAAAATTGCCATGCATCACTCCCCCAATGAAAGTTGCAACATACGAGCTGCAAGTACACTCTTTTTCAGACCTGTTTAATTATAATAAAAAAAAAATACTGCACCCTGTTTGCTCAAAGATAGTTTCTGTGATCTTCCTCTTCTAAATGGACCTCATTTAGTGATGTGTATTTAGAATACACATCAATGTCAACATTCCAGAGACAACATTATTGTTTTCTGCAGTCAGCTAATGTTTATACTGTACTCACAATAAAATCAAAGTTAAGAAGTGGATTCACATAAATCCACACAGTCATTTCCATATAAATGTGAAATAATAAGTGATCTTCCAAACAAGCATATATGTCAATGGTGAATACGATGCTTTGGACTCCACATAATGCCATCGATAAAATGTTGCTTACATAGCTGTTTCATTTCAATAAGTTAGCTCCATAATAGTAAGATCTGTGTCGTCTTCTTATCTTGAATACAAAGTTACAACATTCATCAAGGCTTTGTTACAAACTAGATTATGTACACAAAGAAATAACAGAAAATTTCCTATAAGAAATGCAGAACAGAGGAATTATTCACAATAAGCTGCAGGCACAAACTGCCTGGTAATAAGAAAGTTTGTTGGAAGATGGATCATGGAGAAGAAATTCATTATTTCAATAGCTGTGAAAGACAGTCATTAAAATGTGATGCATAGGAAATTCCACAGGCCGAAGAAAAGTTATTGTTTGCTTTCTTGTGCTGGAGTAGCTGTTTTGAAAGACTGTTCAGTACATCAAATGCATAGGCAGTCACAAAGAGTTTATCATCATGCAAGGTGATTCATATCTTAAATATACACTATCATATCTTTAATAAAATATACAAATTATGTTTTATATACAGTCACAGATCATATACCCACTTCAAACAATTTGGGAAAACAGGCTTTCTTTCATTGTTGCTTTCTGCACACTGGTGTAAGTCTAGTTATGTACCTTCAACTACCCTTTAACAAACAGCATTATAGAGAATAAGTTGTTAAATCCCAAAGCCTGTCTACAGCTGAGGAGGTACAAAGCCACCTCTCTACTAAGGCTTAGTGTTGCTTCCTGTAATTGCATTAATGACATTTTGTGACTACATGACTTTGAATATGACTTTGATCCAACATTTGACATACAGAGTAAGCTGGTGACACTGAATGCTAAGTCTTGGTGAAGTTATCCGCATGTACTGTAGGTTACCGGTACTCCCAAATAGAATTTTAGGGCAGAAGCCCCTGTGTTCGAATTGCTTGCATGATGTCTTGGAATGAAGCCATCATCTGCTTGCCCAACTGCTTGGGGCTACTCATTCAGCTGGGTGAGCAGGGCAGATCCTTTGGAGATCCAGTAGTCCTGGGGCTTGTCAGATGGCAGATGAATCGCCACCACAAAGTTAGTAGAATGACCTGGAGCACCAGAGAGCAGGGGGAAAATGCTTGTTACTATCAGTCCCTTCAAAATAATCCTTCTCAGCTGTCTGAAGTGACTTCACTTAATTTTCTGCTCTTTAAAAAAATATCAGCATGACAGCTTTGTTAGCATATTAGAATCATTCACTGAACTAGGCATGCTATGGAAGTATCTCAGAGAAGTATGAAATCATCTTTCTTTTTCCCTTACAAAAAGATGAAGAAGTTATGTTGTCTTCTCACAAAAAAAAAAAAAAAATCAAATTGAGGGAAAAATAATTTTCGGTGAATATCCAATTCAATCCAATCCAATCCAATCCAATCCAATCCAATCCAATCCAATCCAATCCAATCCAATCCAATCCAATCCAATCCAATCCAATCCAATCCAATCCAATCCAATCCAATCCAATCCAATCCAATCCAATCCAATCCAATCCAATCCAATCCAATCCAATCCAATCCAATCCAATCCAATCCAATCCAATCCAATCCAATCCAATCCAATCCAACGTTTTTCCCTCTGTCATCTCCCCTCTATTTCATTCCCGGTTATAATGATATTGAATTCATAATTAAGCACCTTATACCATAAACGTCTTCTATATCTTCTCTTGGATCCTTGTTGTGCCTTTATTTACTGGTTCACTAATTCTGAGATGGGGTGTGTCCATTCAAAATATTTAAAAAAAAAAGAAAATCAAGAAACCTGTTAATTTAAATAAGTCATTTTACAATTATAGCCAAAGTCCTATCAAAAACATTTCCCATTGTTACTTTTATTAGTTGCATCAATTTATTCTTTTTTTTTCTCTGCTTCATCAATCACAGTACCAATGTTTGGCAGATATCTGCTTCTGATTTTTAGCCCATCCCAGGAGACAACATCACTGCACATCGCAGGCAACTCTTCCTACCTGTGGTCGATAGTGTCCCTGCCCTCAGGCCAGTCTTATACAGTGGGCTGATGTAGTCGGCCTCATCTGGCTTGAAGTTCATCTCTGGTTCCATGTGAATGACGGGCAGGGGAGGATTCATCTCGCCGAACTTGGCATCGGCGAGTCTCATGTTCTCATCGTCCCAGCGGCAGGCGTCCATGAAGAGACCGTGAATGAGAACGCCGTCTTTGATGTCAGGCAGCTGTTGGGGGGAAAAGGCACAAATAAGTGACGCCAGATTAAAATGTGGAGTACACTGTATTTTCAATGTGAAGAAGTGAATGAAGGAAACGAAAAGCCATGCAGAACTTCAAACACACAGACCTCATTAAACAAGCAACAGCAATTGGATGCCCTTGTCCTAAATGTAATACAAGTAGAATCAAACTTGCTCTTGCAGACAGAAAGGCCTCCTACCTCTGGTTGAGAACATGGTCAACCACCGATTTTGCAAACACTATGATAAACAATGCATGCAGTATTACTATATCCTAATACCATGTTATATCAAATGTAGCACTGAAGCTTTTGATTTTGATTTTGATTTTTTTTTTTAATTCAGGTAGTCCTTTGTTCAGTTGGTCTCTACTTTCATGCAAAATCCAAAACATGCAAGAAATAGAAAACAAAACACAATTCAGAAATAGTTATGCATAAGTTTTAATAAGATTTCTCCTTTTTTTTTCTTTTTTTTTTTTTTTGAATTGGCTATAAAAAATATGAGAGAAAAGTTTCAAACTTGACAGGAACTAGAAATCATGCACCAACACTCCATCCCCATCCATGCATGCAATAGGTCAATTTTGAACTCCACTAAGGATCTCAGTCAGGTTGTTAACACCCAATAGTGTGTGGCCACCTGAGTGACAGAAACAACTATCTCCACATACATGTACGAGGAAGTCTTAATATTCATCCATGTCCGTCTCTGGCCTGCTCATCATAATGATCTTCACAATGTGGTATTACGCACTCATACTTTTATACCACTGAATGAGAGCAGCCCTCATTTCCACATCGTCACAAGGCACCACCAAAAGAAATAGGATCAACGAGGCCTATAATCAGTTCATGATACTTATGAGATGTTTATATTTTTTTGTTACTGTTGTTAATCTGAAGGCCATGATATGTCTTATGAACTTCAAGATATATAAAAGATACATATAAGGATTACAATTTCTGCTTTCTGCTTCACCTACCTTCAGCTCAGCGTAAATTTTACCAGCAACAGTCTGATATCATATAATTATGAAATGTGGTGGAAAATTTGGCGGCGGTACAATTGGATAGACTTGCAAAGGAGGGCTGCTGCATGTGCTTCTACACAACTATTTCAATACACTGTATCTTTTTTTTTTTTCTTTTTTTTACTTTCATTTTTAATACAGACATCAACTGTAACAACACCTTGGTAATATAATCACAAAAGGCATATTAGTATTTTCAAAGAGGCACAAGTCACATAAACCAGCATGACCCAAACTACTGCCGATGTTGCAGATGTTAGTGGACATCCACTAACTGTGCAGCTGTAACTATCAATGGCATTCTGATCTCACTGGATCCTACAACATGTGCACTTTTCCTCAAGTTTGCACGACTGGGGGCCTATATGCAACACTGCGAGACAATCTGTGCAACCTTTAATGGCTTATAAGTGTGGTGAGATTGAAGGTAAATGTGGCAAGATCATATAGTTAGTTCATAGAGAGATCATATAGAGTTCTTGTCAGATAGTGAAAACCTGTCATTGCAATGAAGTTTTGTTTTTTTGTTTTTTGCATAGTCATATGGTGGTATGATGACTTGCAGAAGTAGCATATATAATTTTAAAGAGAAGAGCAATGACAAACCATTAGGCTTTTACTTTATTCTGCTTTTGTTTGGTTTCGGTGATTTCACAGAAAGGAGAAGAAAATTTCAAAATTGATGGTCCTTTTCCTTTGATGTACGTTTTTTTTTTTTTTTTTTTTCTATAGAAAGGCAGTTGAATGTGGGGGAAAGGAGGCATTTCTAAGCTACAGCAGTGCATGAAAGCTTTAATTCCTTACAACACTGTAGAACAAATCTTTGCAGGTGGAAGACCTGGTTGATATTAAGCAGCAACTCGATCTTATTACTACAGAAAGCTTTACCTTCATTCATCAAGTTTTTTTTTATCATTGTTATCATTATTCTGTGCTGTTAGTATGCCATCTTTCCCTGGTAATAACACAGAATATAGACACCCACTCACACACACACAAACTTTTACAAATAGAGAAATCAGTCAAGTGAACTTATGCACACTTTTGATAAAATAAAATGCAAAAACTGTGTAGTTTTTTACTGCAGCTACATAGTCATCATTGGTAGTCACTGAGTATGGTAAGATACGATGCCCATAAAAAGTTTCAAAAAGTTCCATGATAGAATACATGGATCATGACAATTTTGCTTTTGCATGTACAGTACGCCTCTTTAAAATGTGACAAAATTTCAACATCAGCATTCAAATGTAGAAATATTGTCAAAAGGGAATGCATTTCCAATGTCAGTAATATTGGCTGAGTGAGTTGATATCATATTTCATTTGCAATATTTGCATCGAGTTGATGACAGTTGAAGAAAAAAAGGAGGAGGAAAGATCAAGGAAATCAGTCACTGTGATTTGAAGTCAGCCAGATGAAATGCTGGTATACATGATGTTCTCTATGAATTGCACTGAATCCTGTTACACATACAGATAGGAGTGACATATCCTTTTATTTTTGTAATGAGGACATAGGATTTATAACAAGTTGATGTCTTGAGATATCATCATCCTCCCTTACTAACAGTATCCCACATCTGCAATTCAAGTGGTGTCACAACAGTACACACAGTGCTAGTGCAAATTTGCTCAGTATGCTTTAAGAAGTCTGTTAGTAATTTCCCAGCCACCATTATTCATCCCAGTGTTGAATGCATCTCCTGTATCTGTGCTGCGAGTGAGCGACACATATGCCCATTCCTACGTTTGAGTTAATAGCAGTGTCAGTCCCAACATTGTGCAACAATCAAGCGTCATGATAGACCCAATTCAAAGGGTATTATCTTACAAGGATTTCATAAAAAGAGTAGCCACTTAAAAATTTTCATTCTCTCTGTATTAGTCACATGGTCTTCTTCCCTGGGTGTTTAAGTGTGAGTGCTGAGGGGGCGTGGGGTAAAGGGTATGGGGAGTAGTGAAGTCAGTGCACATCAAATGAACGTCATCCAGCAGGCATATCCCTACCAGTCACTCTGCTACTTACATCATCATCAAGATCTTTACCATCACCTGCTGGTTTCTGTTACATCGAATGGGGGGAAAATTATCAACAAACGTAATGAAGTGAAATCTGAAATAGGCAACAATCAAACACAAAAGAAACAAAAACAATAAAAGCTCTCTGAACATGCAACTTTCAAAATGTAGTTTCTGTGAGGAAATCTAAAAAAAAGTGTCAAATTCACCATGAAACTCATTGCACACTTACCTTGCATTCATAGTATCATACTTTGCCATTTTCTGGGAGAACTAAGAAGTCCTCATTTCAACTACAAGATTTTTAAGGCTGGGAAAAATGTTTTGTCCCAATTCTTTGCTTACATCTGGCATGCGACACTTGCAATCTATGTCCTCCTTAGCTTTTCGTTTTCTCTCCTGACATTGACACAGAGCCCACAACACACAAAGTGAGATGAAAGGACACCAAGAAGGATGGTGGAAGATACAGAAAAAACAGAAAGATGGAAAGAAAGTAGGGAATGAACAGACGAGAGACAATTACAGGGCAAACCAAAGAAGGGAAAAAAAAAAGGGTTGTGAGAACAGTAGAGTAAACGAGATATAGGCAATGGTTTTGACTGTAGAGAAAGTAAGGATTGAAGACACAGTGAACACAGATGACAATTTGGTCACATTATGTCATTCAGGATTAATCAAATGAATATAGCTAGTTCATACAAATATGACATGGAAAATTATACTCCAAAGTAAAACTAAAGGCCAGGAGCTGGTTATATGGTATGACAGAAATATGTATAAAAAAAAAGTTGAGAGAGCATGTCTATTTATCTGTACTGTATGTGAAACATCAGGAAAATCTATTTCTTCATACTGATAGCTGACTTATGGGACATTTTGACTTGGAGTATCTCAGATAGCATAAGAAACATTCAAAGAGGACCGAAGAAAATAAGGAAAAAAAAAATGTATATCGACATAGGTCATCTGATTTTTTGTACTGTCTAAGAAAAGAAGCAAAGTTCATGATTTCTTATGCCATCATCACTAGTTTGCATAGACCTAGAACAAACCCAATGATCTGAAGAGATGGACAACCCAAAACATAGGAAGTGATCATCTTACCTCCTTGTCCGAGTCAGCGACCTGGCCAAAGCCCAGCTGGTCCTGCTGTGCGGCCACATCAGCCTGGTCCCGGTACTGGGGAAACGGGCGGAAGTGGAAGCTGAGCTGGTCGATGGGGTAGTCGTAGGCACGGGCGTAGTTCTGCAGGGTTCCCGTCAGGAAACCTGTCAGTGAAAGAGATGAGGGCAGCTATTCACATCACCTGTTCTATATTTCATTCATCTTTACATTGCAGGATTACAAGTATATATTGGGAAATATATAATATCTCCTTTAGGACCTATTGCTACACTTATACAACCGATAAGTTCTACTTATCTCAATAAAAAGCCTATAATATGTAATAATATGTCTTCTTGAGGCATTCTGGGACTAACACTTTTATGATGCAACTCTTTACACACACATAATAGTTTGATATTTGCTTCGCCACTGTTCAGTGCTAGTAAATGTCTCTCTCAAATTATCCCTTTTCAAACCCAAATAAAACCAACACGTGCTTAAACCTCTGCAAATAATAGCTTCTCAATGTCTCGCTATAATCTCTTGTTCTATTACAAATGAAACTCAATACTTGTGTTACCCAAAGAGAAACATATATACAATGTACTTACAGGTAAGCAGAATTAACTGTGCTGCAGTGTACTATACAGCATTTCACCCATTTTCACTCTGGATTTAGAGGTCTGCTCAGAGACCTATATGAGGAACTGCTAGTGTGAATTGTGGCTGGTTTTGTACATGAATCATAGAGATATACTGAACTACTGTTCATGCAGGATTTAAACAAAAGAAAGTATGTGGGAATTGTTGGTTTACTGACTTCAAGGTGGAGTTTAAAGGACATATCATCTGAGAACAAGGTTAATTTGCACAGGAAGCTAAGTGTGGTTGTAAAGGGGGTGTCAATCTCACCCTGTGTGTAGAAAAAGCCTGAGATCCAGTAAGACTTGGGTGGTCCATGAACAATCCAGTGCTGTGAGGGGAGATATTAAAAACAACAACAACAACAACAAGTGAGTTTACGATCAACACTGCACTGTCTATCATTTTACCAGTCCAGGCAAAGTTTATGTACAAACATATAGAAATGGTTATTCCTGCATGTCATTAAAAGAGTACGTTTGAAAGGTCATTAGCCATTGGACCTGCTAAAACACACACACACAAAGTCACAATTATGAAAATGATACAATAAACTGGCACTTAACATGAAAGTTGTCAGATGATTTTCCATCACTGCCGATTCGTTATGTTGAATTCAAGTTTAGTCTTTGTACTTGTTTTCAAATAGAAGCATTTAAATGTAACTGCATCCTGAGAAGAAATTTTAGCTTCAGAAAAATGGACCACTCACCGCGATGAAGCCGACTCGGAGCAGAAGGTCCTTGACCCAGGAGGCCAGGGGCTTGAGGGAAGGGTAGGCTGCGTCCGACCACATGGTGGGCACCTGGTTGTTCAGGAAGCTGTTGTAGACCCTCTCTAGTTCCTCGGACATCACCACCAGACCCTTGATGGCCTTCTGGATGGTTCTCAGGGAGGTCTGTAGTCGACACACACACACACACACACACACACACACATATTAGCGTTCATGCACAAAAGACCATGGGAGGTGGGTGTTGACAGGAAATCATGTAGGCAAAGAGGGTCTGAACTTACAATCCTAGCAGAATCTTCGTCTGATTGCCTGTGACAAAGATTCTGCAAGGAGCACTAGCTCAGGGGCTTCTGATGAAGATTCTACTACAAATGAAAGCTCAGGTCCCTTCAATTGAATTTTACACCACTGGCTTGCTACCACTGGATAAACAGTTTTCAGCAGCTATTTCTCTTTTCTGTGCGAAATCCTTTAAAAAGGAACCACACCATCCGCCATAACTTTATCAACTATTTGTCATGTTTTCCTTGGTTCTTCTTCGCTGCATCATAAGAACTGTATGCTAAACCATTCTACTGCTGGGTACATTATATACGAGATACACCCCATTGGCAACAGACATCATAAATTGGGACAAGCATGCTATCAAGAAGGGCGAAATAGCCTCAAAATTTCATCTACCATGCCAACAACTGATCAGGTATCGCAATACCTGTGGTTGGTCCCTTGGTTATCATACAATCAAGGTATGCTAAATAGAGTAGGGCTTTTACAGGATAGGCACAGTTGAAGGCACATTGGGGAAGGAGTTGAAGTGGAGGACATACCTTTAGCACTTTGAGAAGCTTGTTGAATCTGTCCACCTCCTGCACAAGTACAGTGGTGAGTGAGTTGATACGTCCCTTGTCATCAGGCTGCGGAGAGGCAAGAAAGCAAGTTTCTTTTTCATAGTCCTGATTAGATTAGGTAGTTGATGGGTACAATGACCGCTTCAATCATATGACTTTATGCATTACACATATTCATTGCACTTCGTCTAAACCTATGACACAAGTTGCTATCAACCCTGCATAAGCATAAAACTTGGCTAAGATAATTCATTTGCATTAAAAAGATAGGATGGTAAATTGGCAGTTGCCATACTGTGGATGTAGTAAAAATTCTTACTTTGTTTTACCTCTTCTATTTCTTTTTGGAAAGATCCAAGAAAGTTCATGTCTCCATGTGAGAGAAATAAAGCAAGACGGCTGCATATGACACATGTATGGCACAATTACACAGAAATCTGAATGAAAGTAGTATTTTGAAATCACCTACGCTTAGCTAATGCCTGGAAAACCTCAAAGGTCAGATTGATTGGCCTGTTTGAAAACACAGAATGATTCACACACCTTGAACATCTCCTGCCAAGCCTCGTCAATGTCCAGCTTCTCTGGCAGCTTACTCAGGATGTTCTCTGCCAGCTCGTAGACGATGTCATCATTGGTCTTTCCTCCGCCTCCAGCTGACATCCTCGGCTGGACCTCCAGGATGGTATTGATAAGGGTCTGTGTCTCTTGGCGCTGTGGGGCAAAAGTGAATTCACGTCATAATACCTCGAGTATTAAAGTGTATCCTAAAATATACCCGAGAAGCTTCATTTGTGGCAATCAAAAGCAGTAGCCCTCAATCTACCAAACCATTGCTGCATGTCTCAAACAGAAACTAACTTACTTTTTCGCTGAAACTGGTCACTCATGTAATGTAAGCATGATACCATGTTTGCTCTACAATTACATGCCACAGGGAGATTGAGATTTCAATGTTCTTGTCATAAAAGATAAATGAGACTGTCTTCAGTGGCCACAATGTGGAGGGGGGGGGGGGGAGGCCAAAGTATGATTTCATTTCCCACCACTACAATCTTTGGTTGACACCACAGGCTGGTAGTACAGATAATATGGAAGGAAAAAAGGTGTAGAAGTTGGGATACCTGGAAGCTGATGTTGGCGTTTTCATGCATAGCGAAGATCTCTGGCTCATCAATGATTGGCAAGTCTTCAATGTACTTCCTGAATTCTGATAGAGTGTCCATGTCTGGGGAGTAGTAGATACCTTTGGAGAAAACATTAAAAAAAATACAAAGTTGATTAATTTATTGCTAGGATATTCTCACACGATTCAGAGTAAATCTCATGTTCAGAGTCAAAGGTGGTTTTAATTCATGAGCAAATTGTGCAATACTGTAAAAGTGGATATTTTTGCACGAGTAATTTTTTGCCCTCAACTACTGGATCATATGGCAAGCAAAAATATTTGCATCGTTTTACTTTTGCGCTAGTTTCTGGTTGCACGAAATGCGCAAAAATTTTAGCACCACAAAAATGTCCACTTAGAGAGTAACAAAATTTCTTTTATGTGTTGCTTGACAGTGGATGCTGCGTAGGAGTGTCATGTTGTAAGATGAAGAAATAGGAGCAGTTAAGAAGAGTAAACTTGCATGAGAGTTTAATGTTGAAGAGAAGACAATGATAAAGCTCACCTGATTCAGAATATTTGTAGTTGCTCTCGAGGGTGTTTGGAGCAAAGAATCTCTTGAGGATGGTTCTCAGACACCTCTGGTCCCATGCGTCCGTCACTCGACCTCCGTATGTGATCTGTACAGGTTTGTTTGAGAAAGCCTCATTGATTAATTTACAATCAGAGAGTTTTCCCCTTTGACAATGGCCACTGGACATTGTCCAGACCATTATGGAGACCATATGATACGTAAGACTGATAGGTGTTGCTAAAAGCATTATTTGACATTTTTGTCACAAAGCAAATGACAAGGATCTTGGAAATATATGGACTGAGAAAATCAACGACAGTACCAATCACATTCACCTGGAAACATCAACAATTCACATGGAGCACTTTCATCACTTTCAAGCATCAAGAACACCTATCTCAGCAATGAATCAAGTTATCACTGTGAAGCAATTGTGACTACAGAAATTAATCTTCTCTTCCAAGAGATCATGAACAGCAACTGTTGTTGAAAACCTGTCCATAATGCAAGCACATTTGTTTATACATAGATATGGAAAGTGCGCATGTATTTCCTAGGTCAAAGGTTCCTCTGTTTTATTCCATCTTTGGTCTCATTTCTGATTAAACACTATTCATACTTCTTATACAAATGACACCAATTAAGCACAGTCATTCTGTGGCATATTTGAAGACAGTACATGACTTGACTGTACTAAACCGGGTGCAGAATAAGAATTATGTAATCAATATGGTGTAAGGCTCTTCGGTCTGAATCTCACCTCTCCAGTGATGTAGATGAGTGCATCCCATGGGATTTCCCCATCAGCCAAGAACATCTTCAGGTTTTCCAGGGCACACTCCCGGTCACTGTCATTGAACTCATACTACAGAGAAGAAGAAAATGCAAAATTGAAACGCTGTCATTGATACAATGTATGACTGACACAGACAATTGACTGTAACAAGTAAATAAATGTCCTCATTTAGGTGAGCAGTACATGTGTAAATACACACAAACTTGATTATAAAGGAAAAAGGATCAAACACCTAATGATTGTATCAACTGACAAAAACAACAACAGCAACAACAAACTAGTTGCAAACTGATGCATATGTAAATGAATGATCACAGGAACTACATGGTCGAACAAACACATTAGGCATTTGCTCCACCAAAAGTAGATGGACCATTCTTTGAGGAGTGGCAAGAAAATGCACCTGCATTACATTTTTATCTTGCGACTGGCATTCAACACACTTCACTTGAGACTTTAAGAGCTAACATTTGTCAGAATTTCACTCTCCAAGTAGAAAATAAGGCTGATGGACTAGATATATACGCTATGATTTTTGCCCCCCAACATCAATGTTTTGCCACATTGACAACTTTTGTGGAAAGTAACTTCCTTGAGAGCAAACAAAACACTCCTTTGTGCATAGATGGATCAGTAAGAGAGTCTCCACCCTCCACTTTACCTTGATGTTCCACCCGAGGGGACCAAACTTCTTCCTCTCTTGGATGATGGCGTGGAAGAAACAGATGCCAAACTTCATCTTCCTCCATGAGATACCCAGAACTATGGAGAAAGAGCACACAGCACAGAATTACTCTTCCAGACTTTAAATTCATGTAACACATAATGTATCAATTATTGCCAAAAGCTATGTGCACACATTTGAAAATTTCTCCCCTGGCTTTGGATTATGAAATATGTCATTTTCATAACTTCCCTACACAATACTAATTGCACGGAATTGCCTCCAATGACACAAGTTATACACCATCATGAATGATAGATAATTAAAATCAAATTGAATTGAAACTCTTCTCATTTGACACTTCCACATGCATAACATACACATAAACTGACACCAACAAGGCATTATCACATCAGGCACACATCATTCACAGAATATGCATCAATCCTAGAATATTCGTAACTGGTAAAAGTATGCAGAAAAACAATGTAGGCTCTAATCTATATTTTGACATTTTATGATGTATCTATCATATTTTTCACTGTGAATAAATTTCCTGTCATCAACTGTGCATATGTAATTACCTAGAAGGAAAACGCTACGGCAAAAATTGAATCAAACTGAATGGCATTCAATCTGTAACAGCATGCTTCTTGACTGGTCAAATCGAAAGCAATCATCATTGGCATGATATATTGCATCTCACACAATTGTACTCACTGTGCTCTTCGAAGTCCTGGGCACTCATCTCAGAGAAGGCCCGGCGGATGTTGGCACGGAGCCCCTTGGGAGGCTCGTTGGTCACCTTGACGCTGTTCTGCAGGACAGAGACGGGGAACTTGTTGGTCGGCATGGAGCTGAGGAAGAGGCGGAAGTCTTCGTGGATCTCGGCTCCCGGCTCGCCAAAGTTCTTGATGATCTCCTCCAGGCTCAACATCCATGATGCGGCCAAGTGGCAGTTCTGGAGATTGAGGCCAAAGATGCGTGTCATGGTAAGTAAGAGACTTAGTTGGACATTCTGGCACAGCAACACAGTCAATTTTTACTTTGAAATAAGGCATTCGCTAGTAGTGTACTCATTCACATAGAGGTATGAAGCAAATAAACAGTCTTGTTTGCTTCGTATCTCTATGCAAATGGCTACCTGACATAACGTTTGTCCCAATTACATATGTCTACCTTACGAGGCTCAGAGTAAATATTGCACACTTGAATATAGGCCATGAGTATCACTGCTCGCTATAAATGATAAACTTCAAATACAGCAAAACAGCTGCAAGAAATTAACTAGCTCATGTCAGAAACTATTGATGATAGCTTTATACATTTATGATTTTTTGCAAGTGGCAATATAATGGCACAAAGCATTGCTATAGCCTTAAAAACATGTCATTTTTTAAGAGCTTCAAACACTAGAAAGAATTCTAAAATGCAATGTTTGCTTCACATTACAAGGAATGGGATACTGTTTGTCTGAGCACATTTGTTTTACTCTATACAGTGTACCCCCACTGTAAAGAACATGGTTATAATACAATTCTAGTTATAACAAAGTGAACATTCAGGGCGCAACATTATCAAGGACTTTGTTATAGTGGGAGTTCACTGTAATAGGACACTTACCTGAAGGAAGACCCAGTCTCCATTCTTGGTGGCCGACTCGATCATCTTCTCAGCAACGGGCCCCTGGCCCTGACCCAGTGAGATGGCCTGGATGTGGTCCAGGTAGCCTCTCTCCTTGGCGAATCGCTGGAAGGCACCCATGGGATCGGAGCCAGTGCTGAGGATGAACACCAGGGGTGTGGAGGGATTCATGTCTGCATAGAGGGTGGCCAGGTCGACTGGGGGGCTCTCAACAAATGTCTTGCCCAAGTTCTCACTGACAAAGTCGGTCACACAAAAGACCACCTAAAAAGAACACATCCACAAAAACAAAGAAAAGATGTCTTACAGAAGTCACTTACAGAAAATAATAGAAATAGCAGGCAAACAATCATTACAAAGAAAAGAAGTTTTTTTTTTTTTTTTAAGGATTTTGAGCTGTAACAGCAAAGATTGCACGGTAAGCATTTTCAATACACAAAGTTTTTGCTTTTAACATCGTACTGCACAAGGTACTGCTGGCATAAGATTGACATATATAACAGCGATGTAGACTAACACTCTACCTCTACTCAAACTCTGATTACTAAATTTTGTATGTCGCTCAAACTGAGAAAGAACTGATTGACGAGGGAAATGCATGCTGGCACACTTACACTCTCTTCCATGAAGCACTTGACCATCATGAGCTTCTGGAAGCTGGACAGTCGCTCCTCCCAGTGACCGAGGACCTTCCCATCATCCTTCTTGTCGTCGCCCTCTTCTCCCTCTTGTGGAGGGACCCATGGGGGTGGGGTGGGTCCATATCCCTCCCATGACTCTGGGTTGGCTCTTACCTGCAATGGGCCAAAATTATATGTCACATTCTTGGAAGTGGCACAATACATGATCATGAAAAGATTGATAGCACTACATGGAAATCTACAAGAATGCATAATACTAGTATTACATCCAAATTTCAAGCCAAGAACATCTGAAAAGTACTTACTGAAACTTGAAAATGCATATCATCACTGGGGTGGCAAGACCTTGTATATCTCAAATTTTGGTCAATATCACCTTTTTGGATTTTCCTTTTTTAATTGTCAAAGAATAACTTCAATGATGTCCCGTCCAAATCCTAGCTGTTTCATCCACAAAATGAAGCGATCACGGCATGTCAAAGGAAAGGCGATCCCATTTGTTAAAGTGCTTTGGCTGCCATTTTTTTACTCTCCTAAAAATTTGACATTTTTTAGATTCAAGGTTTTGTCTTCCCAACAGCAATTGTGTACACTCATTTTTTTAATTTGTACACAAATTGCGGAGTTACATACGGCACATATTTCTTTGCTGATATATCACATAAACACAAAACACAGGGACAGGCACAAAAGGAGTTGTAAAAAAAAATGATGGTATTCCCCCCCCCCCCCAAAAAAACAAAAACAAAACAAAAACAAAAACAAACAAAAAACAAACAAAAACAAAAACAAAAACAAAACACAAAACAAAACAAAACAAAAAACAAAAAACAAAACAAAACAAAAAACAAAAAACGTACATCTAGTCTTCCCATCTTGCAGAAGATGGGCGTGGCAGTGATTTCCTTCATGATGCCCTTATATGCTGGAATGGAGTCATCCAGTTCACAGCAGGTTTTCCACATGACGTCTGTCAGCCATGGAACGTCCGGTTTGGGCGGAAGCTCCTGGAGATAAAAGCAAGTACATGTAGAGTATCATCAAGACAGAAAACACATTTTTTATTTCTCACCACATACTGACAAAAGTAAAAGTGACTCACACAAATCGCCTGAGAAAGTGCCTAGCAAAGGAGATAGGAAAACGAGCCTATTTAATCACACTTTAAGAATCAGTGTCTTCATGGTGGGTTTACCCAAATGAAATACAAGAAAATTGCTGGGATCATACACAGATGAAAAGATCTGCTACACACAATGTTGAATTTTTTTTTTTTTTTTTTTAATAGTTACTTTACAACTACTGGTAACTGTGCAATCAAGGAACCATCAATGATTTCTTGATTTTGATTGGATATGGAAGAGTGTTGCGATGGCAGTTACCATTGATTTTAAAGCTACCATAGTTTTATGCAAAAGATCCCTGGTGATTTGAGCGACTCTACCTGATCTACTCCCGGTGCACCTCTGAGGAAAAAGTTCCATTCATCACCGGTCACTTTCCCTTCTTGTCGCATGATGTCAATGCAGAGCATGAAGGAGAAGACCAGCTTGTGGACTTCAAACAAACCCCTGCGATGAACAAAACAAGCAAAAGACAAAATATACATAAAGTGACTGCTTTTATACTGTCCATGCGTGTGGGTAATATAAACTTTTTTTGACATTAATTTATTGTCCCTTTTTTGTCTTCTTTTTTTTTTACTGCATTGATAAGGTGATGCTGATGATGATCATGTTAATGTCTTGAATATGTTATTTGATATGCCAGTTGAGAGTAGTCCAGCATGCTAGCTCAAATATGCATTCAAATAATGTGAGGTATTCATTGACAGTCAAAATAATGGTCCTGCCTCATCCTGTTCACCATGAGGATGAGATATGATGAAATATCTGTTTTCCTGAAATATCAAGAGCATTCGAAAATGATTTTAATATGTTTCATTATTTAACAAATGACTTGCTTTTGCACACTGGGTTGCTAACTGGTTAACTTATCAACAAAGAAACTTCAACTCACTTTGCACCAATGCCAAACTACCTTGGAGGTGGAATGGAAGTGTAAGTGAGGAATCTTTACTGGTATAAAATAACCAAACTGACTGCTGGTTCTCACACTCCGTGACTGTTCATGTCCTGCACTATCTACACGACATCAGAGAAAACATTACAACCAAATACAGGCAAGGACAGAATTTTGTTGGAGGAGGTTTGATGTTATTCCACACAATGACAACAGATTCACTATCAAAGTTTTGGTCCCTGATGAACGAAGAAGCAGTACGCACCTGGAGACGTTGGTGTAGACCTGAATGGTTGTCTGTCTGAGCAAGATGTTCAGTCTCTCCTGAAGGTCACTGTTCTTCTCGCTGTTCTCGATACACAAGTTGAAGAGCTGGAAGGGAATAAAACATACTTCACAGTAATTTAATGTGATGACTATTCACATCAATCACTAACCTTATCCTGGTGACTTGTTACTATTGCAATGTGCTAAAAAAAGGTATCAATGTAACTAATGTTTGCCTGGTGTCTTGGAATCTTAAATTCTCTTGTTCTATTGACACTGAAGGAATATTGCTGCTACATGTATCAGTAAAGTGATCTTTCCTCACAAGCATGCTTCAACTGAAGCATGCTTGTGAGGAAAGATCACTTTACTCAGTAGGTTACTTGCTTCACATTCTATTCAACCAAATAAAAGCCATCTCTCTAGATATGGATTATGAAATAACATGGATTACGAATAAACACTGAGACTCACATTCTTAAAATACTTGAGGGAGAACTGGTACATTGGGTCGATTTCAGCCAGTGATGCGACCACAAAGTACATGACTGATCCCCTGGTGGCAACCACGCGATACTTCTCCCTGGCGATGGTAATCTTCTCCTCGGTCTGTTCAGCCTCCGCAAGACGTTTGGTGATGACACCAGATGTCACCTGGTTTAAAACAAGCAACGGTGTATATGTTCAATCAGTTTCCCTTCATTATAAACACGTCTCCTGAAGCAAATGAAATGATCTTTAATTTTGAAAAAGAAAGGAGCCCAACGTGTGCCATCTGTCCATATCAAGGAATAGGAATGTCAACAAAAGAAAAACAGAGATTGGTCTGACAATTGTATTGGCATAAGTCAGAGAATTTGGTATCGAGGCGCCAACAGGGTC
The DNA here is from genome assembly GCF_964275005.1 of Diadema setosum. NCBI lineage: Eukaryota > Metazoa > Echinodermata > Echinoidea > Diadematoida > Diadematidae > Diadema > Diadema setosum. The sequence continues at coordinate 27,117,817 of NC_092698.1, read as the reverse complement.
TAAATGGCAACAAGCTCTTATTGCATGATAATGATGAAGCACATTTCCCCCAGATCAATTGATGGTACTCATTACCAAATTACTATTTCAAACAGCTGAGGAAAACAACATCTGATTCTCTCTAGTATCAAAACATGCATTTAAAAATTCACCTGTGAGCTCATGAGAAAGTGTCTTTAGTCTACTGATAATGCACGCTATTATATCTGACTCACTATCACAGATAATGAATTTTTTACTCTGTGTTCTTGCAGTGAAATTCTTCTCAGAACTTTCACATGCAAGCAGACACCTCAGGAACCACAAACCTTTGATTCGTTCAGAGTGTTTATGAGATCTTCGTTATCCAGGATGTTGCCCTCTGACTCAAAGAGCAGCTTGAGGATGCGATCCTCAATGGCCTTCAACTGGTTCTTGTCGGCATTGATCCTCACAATGAGCTGATTTCTCTGCTCCTCCAGATCTGGCCTCTCAAGTCGAACGACGTCACTGATGGGAGACAAAGAGGTGAATTTTGTCTCAAGTTAGAATTTAAGGCAGCCACTAAACATCTAGTGTAGAGATATTACTGTGATCAATCATATACAGGTCATGTCGTCTGCACAAAGTCTTTTAAAAATTGGTCATTCTTCAAGCTGTAAGATCAGGCAGCTGAAATGGAAATTCAATAGATTTGACTGCTCTATTTTTCAGTCAGGTTATTTAACTTCCCCTGTCCCCCTATTGCACACACCCTTTCTCCCTTACTGCAAGCACACTTAACATCTAAAACACAAAGCAGTTAAATCATCTAGAGGATTCACTGTTGGATGGAGGTAATTGCATTGGGGGTCAAAGGGGTCACTGTCCAGTAATCATTAAAATAATCATGCACATTGCAGACTGACCTGAGCAGCTGGTCCTCCAGGCCTGATTTGGTGACGGTGAAATTGATGATGGTCACTTTGATGCAGACCTCAGGCAGGTAGTGGGGATTGGCCATCTTGGTGGTCATGTAGAAGCGGAAATTCTTGTCATAGTCGATGTCGCTGTCTCCAAGTCGGATCAGGAGACGACCACCCTACAGAAGGCAAAGGCAACCATTACAAGGGCCATACAATGATATAATTCCATGATGGGCAATAATTTTTCAGAGATACTAAGAGTCCAAGATGAATGAAAGCCAGCTTACGTTGTAGTATCACTCTCTTGTGAGTCTCAATATATATTTCCTCTGCATTACTGACATCGGTTTGGAAATTACTCGTCTTGAAGTCAACAAACAAATGTAGCTAGTTGTGGCACTGGCAATCTATTGTTCTGTAAATATATATTTACTTTTTTGCTGTTAATCTCTGTTAAATGCTAAAGGCAATGCCAAAGCAAGATGTTCATAAAATAACATCAATTGTAACTTTATCCTTGAAAAAAAAAAAATGTGTCGCATGTGACTACACTATCCTTAGCTTCTAATGTGACAAGTATTCCCTTTTTGTGACAGAAATATATTCTTGATCACATAGAATCATACTCTGGACTAGGGTCAAACTTAACTCTCTGGAGTGTCACTATACCTGCACAAATGTCTGCTTCAGGAGAATGGGCTCCAGGGCGGGGTCCAGTGTCTCGCCGAGATCCTCCAGGAGTACCGGCAGACCGACTCGCACGGCGTTCTCCAGGGTACGCAGGAAGTTGTTGTCGGTCAACTTGATCACCTTCAGACCGTTCTTGGCCTCTCTGTTGCGGATCCAACGATTAGCCTGGGATGAAAAAATTGGGGAAACATGAAAAGCAATTCTGGGTTATGAAGACATATTGTTCATGACTTTAAAAAAATCTATTTGTTCAAACATGAGAACACACTGAATAAGTTTGCATTTTTCATACAATTGCTCTCAATTTTTTAAATTAATTTATCTAACCTAACTCTGGCAATGACTAAGGTGGTTACTGCTTTTGGTCTCTCTATCGACACAACACGTTTCGTAAGCAGTTTGACAGTTTTCTGTCTATGTCTCCAACTTATCTAATATCTTATCTTATGCACTGGCTTGATGGAGACAAAATTTCCAACTTCCAAAGTTAGTTAGGGATGACAGAATATAAATCTAAACAGCACATTGTAGGACTTATAATGTGCTATAAGTACTTGGCATATTTTTTGAGAGAAAAGTTGGCATTCTATGTTAACTTCCTGCAGAGCATGTCTCTTTATGATATTTTTTTGGGAAAAAATAAATGTTATTATGGGCACCAGTGAGTGATCACTCAATGGTAAATATTGTGTCTCTAGATGTAGACATATTCACCTGTTCTTGTGGGTCAATCATGAGTGGCCAGCGGCGCCCCCTTGTGACCAGAATGGCATTTTCTGTAGACACTGCATCCCGAGGGAGGCCATCCGCATTCCACTGACGAATTTCAAATGGATCGGCCAAGACCTGCGAGAGAAATGCAAGCAACAGATTTTATCATCACTACTACACCATTTGCTGATATGCCTTAGTGGAAAAGACCCAAAACTATTAATCTGAGGTCCCTGGTGGGAGTTCCTCGGCAGTTGCAGTTTGTGCCCCAGGACAATTAATATAAGACACTTTATCCTCATTGCCCAGTCCTTTGGAGGTGGCATGGTTATTTGCTTACAAGCATTCATTGCTTCTTTAGAAGCCACATAAAAGAAATCAAAATCAAAAATCAATTGAAACAAATCAATTCATCCAGGAATTTTAATAAAGGACTGGACTCTGTTAGTTTTCCTTCCTTCCATCTACTGCATGATACTGGCATACATCTCATGCATTATATTGTTTTTTAGTGCCAAAAATGACAGATATTGCACAATCAGAATCAAGATGCCATACCTTGATTAGAGAAAGTTCCTCTGTGACAGGGATCTCCAGTTCCTTGCACCTCTGGGTCCAGTAGTCCACCAGCTCCACACGGTAGGAGCTGGTGAAAGCCCCGTAGTACGCCACACAGGCAGCCGCTACAAACACATTCCCGACAACATTGCCAATTTCCTTGTTGAACTCCTGCAAAGGCAACGCAAACATTGGTATTCACAGGCCATGTTTCATCTACTTGTTTATGCAGCACAGTTTTCCCAATTTTGTTGTGACAGCATTTGTTTTGGGAGAATGAGTTTTATTGCGATGATAGCTGTTTTAGGAGAATGACCTTGAATTATCAATCAAGCAAATAGCACCATCACCATGAAAAGCTACAACAAAGATGCCTGTGTGATTAATAAATTACCAGTAATGTTTGTAGTATCATAGAAATTAACATGAACACAAGAGCTTGAAATCAAATTGAAAGCAGCAGAGGGATGAACTTGTGCATTGAACATCCACAGACTTTTCAAGCACAGCTTGACAATTAGCCACAGCACAATAAATGTTGTGACAAGCATTTTTTCGTTTGACAGCTGAAAAAATGATGATGAACATATGTGATGTACCTTGACCGTCTCATCCCAACGTCCCTGTTCATCGCCCAGGGCAGTGGTCAGTTTGCCGGCCCTCTTCAGCCGGGCGGCCGTAGTGGCCATGTTTCTGGCCAGTGTCTCCTTCTCGTTCACACTGTGATCGTACGAGGCCTGGAGTTCAGCGATCTGGGCCTCGACGTTGGCCAGTTTCTGCTGCTTCTCACGCAGGACGGACATGGTTGCCTCCAGCTCAGCTTCAGCCTCGGCAAGCCTTGGAGGTAACAAAACATTGGATTTATTAGAAGTGGTTCTCCTCATATCTCCTTTCATTTTTTTCACCTTCCTATTTCAGATGTCTGTGATGAAGCCATTTTGGGAGGTGTCTTTCTCAAATGATATTCTGTCTTGGTTCTTCACAAGTTTAGTTCTTGTCAATGCAAACTAAATCAAGTCTGGCAAAGCTGCCCATACTGGTGCATAATGAGTTCACAAAGTTCTGAAATTTCTCAAAAACGCTACCCTGAAAAGCAAATAAAGGATATTTATGTACTTAATTTCATTGCCAAGATAACAAGGAAAAGTAGAAATTACGCGGTGCGTAATATATGTCCCCGCCGGAAGTAGCATTTAGTAGCAAAATGTACAATATAGGTAAAAAGATGAAGGTCAAAGGTCAAAGAAGTCAAAGGTCAAAATTCTACGTAGAAGTTTTGAAGCCCTCACCTAGTGCCATCACATAAAGCAAAAGGAATCGAAATCGGGTTAGAAATGGCGAAGGAGTAGCATTTTGTAGCCAAGGTACAATATAGGTAAAAAAAATCAAGGTCAAAGGTCAAAGAAGTCAAAGGTCAAAATTCTGTGTAGAAGTTTTGAAGCCCTCACCTAGTGCCATCACATAAAGCAAACAGAATCGAAATCGGGTTAGAAATGGCGAAGGAGTAGCATTTGGTAGGAAAATGTACAATACAGGTCAAAAATCAAGGTCAAAGGTCAAAGAAGTCAAAGGTCAAAATTCTGTGTAGAAGTTTTGAAGCCCTCACCTAGTGCCATCACTTAAAGCAAACGGAATTGTAATCGGGTTACAAATGGCGAAGGAGTAGCATTTTGTAGGCAATGTACAATATAGGTCAAAAATCAAGGTCAAAGGTCAAAGAAGTCAAAGGTCAAAATTCTGTGTAGAAATTTTGAAGCCCTCACCTAGTGCCATCATATAAAGCAAACGGAATCAAAATCGGGTTAGAAATGGCGAAGGAGTAGCATTTTGAAGCAAAATGTACAATATAGGTCAAAGGTCAAGGTCAAAGGTCACAACTGAAATTTTGTATAGAAGTTTCAAAGCTCCCATGTAGTGCTATCATATAAAGCAAACAGAATCAAAATCGGGTTAGAAATGGCGAAGGAGTAGCATTTTGAACATTTTGATCACACACGGACGCACACACGGACACACGGACGGACGGACACACGGACGGACGGACGGACGGACGGACGGACACACGGACACACACACGTACGGAGCCCGTTTCATAGTCCCCTGCTCGAACTCGTTCGGCGGGGACAAAAACTAGTTGTCAGCCTGGATTGCAGGTCTTTGTATGGAATGAAACGCAGATATCCATGTGCATTGAGAGAATGCAGCAGTATCAGTAGAACACATCACTAAAAGTTTGACCAAAATCGGATAATCCGTTCAAAAGTTACGCATTTTTAAAGTTTTGGTGCAGCTGTAGCTGGATGAGAAGACTTCTAGTTCATTACACCATGTAGGTAGAACAATATAAAGAAAACATAGACAGAATTCTGCAAGTTTTCATTTTTTATCAAAAGTACACATTCCTTTGACTTGCTACTGACATACATGTATGTAAGGGGTAATGTTATTTCCCCTGTTTTCTGAAAGAAGTAAGTCAAGTGTTCTTTCATTATGCTACATGAGTGAAAAAGTTTCTTCATAATTTCTTTACATCTTTGCACATATGTTAACATCACAAAATATTGTAGTCTTCTCATCCAAGATGTTGGCACCAAAACTTTAAAAATTCATAACTTTTGAATCGATTATCTGATTTTCCACAAACTTCCACTGACGGTGTTCTACTAATGTTGCTGCATTCACTCAATACACATGGATAATTGGGTTTCATCTCCTTTAAAGATTTCAATAGTTCCCATAGTTCTAAAATGTTAGGAACACTGAACAAGACCACAACAATGAAACTTGATGTGTTCATTAAGAGGCATGAGAGAAAGCTACTCGTGTCCTGTAGGACATCCACTTACTTCTGCTTCTTGGGTTCCACGGTCTTGAAGACTTTAGCATAGAGATCCATGGCTCTCACCCACATACACATTGACTTGCAAGCCTGAATTTAGAAGGAAGTTGGATTTCAAAGCAAAAAACATTCAGTGTAAACTGATATAATGCTATTAGAATAACTATTCTGTGTTTAACATATTCACTGCAAAGGGACAAGGAAAGAGAAGTTAAACTCAGCTACACTTTTCATTTTGAGCAGTAATTCTGTTTGTTCACCTGATCTGAATCTTTATTTGCAAAAAAAGTGAGACAAGTCTACCTTCACTATTCAAACTTTGTAGATACGCAAATCAAAAACTAAAACCACTTCATGTAATCACTATTCATTCCTTGCAGATAGACAAATTATGAACTAAATCATGATAGTTTTATGTAATCACTATCTATTCATCCTTTGCAGATATACAAACGCTAAATCACTATCATAATCATTACACACAATCAATTTCTGCTGGTTAAAAAAAAAACAAACAAACAAAAAAACCCACAGCATGCAGACCAAGATGAGCAGTGAGTCTCCGCCCAGAAATGCAGCACTCACCTTGGATGTCTTCTCCACAACTTCGGGCACAAACTTTGGGTTCTCAATGTACTTCTTCAGCTTCCTGAGAATGCTGTCAGGGATGTTGTCCTTGTCGTAGTCCATGAGCTTCTTCAGGAAGGTGGGATCTCCCAGCAAACCCTTGGCAGTTGGCCAGTCAGGTCTGTGGAGAAAAGAAGATATCAGAAGATTGGTGACTAAAATGATAATCATGAAGCAATATACCAGTGCCCACAATACTAACATTAACACAAAAATATCATACTGATGATGACCATTACTATTTCAACAATGGTCTATCCAACTGAAAATGAGATAAATATCAACATTAGCAGCAGTCAATGATAATCTTCATCATCATCACCATCATCAGTATCATAATGACTGTAACTATGATAAAGGTATTGCAATCACGATAAGTAGATGCAACAATAATGCAGGTGAAGCCAAGTTTGTTTGTTTGTTAGTTTGTTTTTACAGAAATCACTTCCTGCATAAATAGGATTACCAGTCATGATGGAATTACACAGAAGTTCTGAAGATGTTGATTCTCAAGGTATGGGTTCTGCTAGCAAGTATTCTCTTTACTGATTTCTTGCCCCCATCGAGGTTTACTCAAGAAGAACTCACTTGACTGTGAGGAGGATGCAGATGGTTTCCATGACGGTCATCACCATGTCTGGTGGCTTGTTGAACACCTTGATCTCAGCAATGTCGTTCTTGTCCAGGGCGTCGAGAGCCTTCTGGGCAGACTCCAGAGCAGGCAGGGCCTCGTCAAGGTCCCTCTGGGCATCGTCGGCGATGGCCTGAGTCTCCTCTGCCTTCACCTTGGCTGTGGCCTCATCGTCCAACACCACTTTCCGTACCTGTCGCCCAAAATATCAAACATGTTGTTACTCATCATCTACACCATACGAGGGTGACACGCTATTATTGATGTCCCTACGATAACAGTGCAACCTGTCTTAATATCAAACACTATCTACCCTGTACTGAACATTTAATCAGCATGATTGTTGCTCACATACCACGTGAACGACTACTACTGAGTCTCCATTCATTCACAGATCCACATTCGAGTTCTTGTTGATTATAATTACATAAGAATCAAATTGAGTAATGTGAGCAAAATCCAATAATAACTTTCCTAGATAGTGGAATCCAATGCCCTCATGAACTTGCAGGGGAAAACAGCTGAACCTTAACCAGGACAAATGCTCTCAGTACAGGGGAACCACATCATAATGTTGACCTAAAAATCACAGCAATTGCTGTAACATCAGTATTCTCAAGGTATGAAAACAAGGAAATATAAAGAGTTGGGACCTACAAAATCCCCTTGTTTCTTAGAACAAATTTGTTCTATTTGACCTCTTTATAGCGAGGTTCAACTGTACAAGCACAACGCCAACTCCACTCACCTGATCAGCCTTTTCCTGATCCACAGCTAGCTTCTCCATGAGTTTCTCTGTGTCCGCCGATTTCTGTTTCAGCTCAGGCTCGAGGGCGGTCAGCTGGACCTCCATGTCCGCCACAAGGTCATTGGTCTCCAGCAGCTTGGTCAGTCCGTTCTTGACACGGTCTCGGGCATTGACCAGTTGCCTGGGGGTGGCACAGGACAGCACAGGGATGCTTATTTAAAGTTTGCACACATTTTACAAGTAATCATATTCCCAAGTGTTCATGGATTTCAATTCACTTGACAAAAACATTACTCTTACAACACTTTGAACAAGTATTTTACTGCAGTGTCTCACAAATTAAAGGAAATTGCTTGTTAAACTTGCATTTTGTAAAGCTAAAAACTAAAGCAAAGAGGAAAAGGAAGAAATTAGAAAGAATGATAACTATTCAAGAAATACATTATGATAGCCATCAGCCCACTTTGTGTGCAATCTACCTATTTCATAACAAGACATTCTACGACTCTTCTACACATAGCCAAGGAGAAAGACAACAAAAAAGAAAGAAAAACATTACATAATTCCAGGACAGCTTTAACTGAGATTGAGGTAGGTTATAAAAGTATCCATGTCCGAAGTGTTTAGGACTTAGTTGCAATTAGCATGAACAAACAACTTGCCATCCTCATTTCGCAACTCTTGCATGGCTATAAGTAGGCATACATCTGAGGATCAAAGGTGTCTTGAAGGATCATTTGAAGAAATTCAATGGCATGTGGGCAACAATGAGACTGTAATACAAGGAGTATATGAGTCAATGCACATGTCTGCAAAGACAAGAATTACAGCACTATTAAATAGGACTCCACATACAGATGGCTTAGCAAAGCAGTAAGTGCACATACCGCCTCTTCTCTGATAACATGGAGAAGTAGAGATTGATGAGTTCCAGGTAGCTGGTTGGAGTGGTATAGTAACGTCTCCTCAGCTCATTGTAGTACCGCTCTGCCATGGTGCTGACACTGACGTGAATCTCCACGCACATCTCCGCTACTTTCACCTATCGTGAGCAAACAATCACCAGTTCAGATAGATGATTCAAATATACATACACCTGAAATGCACACAGTTTGGTAACTGTCTTTACAAATATACTTACTTTCATTTTCCACCAAATTTGTCTTGTTCCAGAGTTTCAACATGTACATGGCTTGCATGCAATGATCAATTCATGAAGATGTTTCACAATGAATGTTTAAAGAGCATTCTGGTTTCAAAATCTGACATTTCATATATATAAATGATATATGATTACTATAATAAGGGCAAAACAATGATGACCGATTTCATTCTTCACGTCGTAACTTGAATTCGCCTATAAATATCTCAAGCTTGGGTATCAGTTGTGCACAATAGGACTGAAGCAGGGGTAGCTACAAATTTGCCCTTGGGATGTGTGAGAAAATCATCCGAGACAGATCCTTACCTTGAGTTCGTCACTGCCTAGGTCAATGCTCTCAAAGAAAGTGTTGGAGACAGACAGCAGGGCCTCCTTGGGCCACTCCACAAACCAGTCGATGGTGCAGCAGTTGACGAGGGAGGGGAACATGCGGCAGCGGGCCCGGAATGAGTCGCCCACGGGACTCATGCAGAGCACGATGTGCAGGTTCTTGCGCACACGGCTGATGAAGAAGTTGTAAATCTCGTCCCGATTGCCCTCCGGTATCCCTGCCTCCTTGGCAGCTGGCCTGCAGCCAATGATCACCCTCTCGTACTCGTCCGGCTCAAACAGGTTGGGCACCTCTCCAGAGTTCAGAATGTTGTTGATGTCTTCCAGGAACTCTTCCACCACAATCTACCGGCAGAAAGGATATTTAGCATCATTGTTTAAAATTTTGGGTCAAGTCTTGTCAACAATGCAACACTAATACATTTGTACATGCAAAATGAATAATGGATAGGTGATAACTCTAAGATATACAAGATAACCCCTCTTTTCAAAGAAACTCGGTCTTTTTTTTTTTTTTTGGTGTGGGGAGGGGAAACTGTTAGTAGCTACCTCAGACCTTTGGATTGACTAGAGCATTGATGCATCCAATTTAAAATATGATGCCATTTTATAAATTGACATTACAGTGCACACAAAAGTAGAAATCATCATTCAGATAATTTCCTGAGAGGGCTATCGCGTCGTTGTATTTCAGATACAAGATCAACTTAATGATAAAAGTCGTGTGTGGTAGCCTTCATTGTGTTCCTGACTACTTTTAAAAAAAAAATGCAAGGTATGTACAGAAGTGCACTGCCCAAACCAGACACAAAGGAGGTACTAGGCCACTGACAACTTGCAATTCTGCCTGATTTTTATTTTGCATAATGACTGAGGACATCACATTAGAGTAAAGCACTGCACTTGACGCCTTCATGAGACAAAGTTCTTCACCTGGGTGTCTGTGAAGAGGAAGACAGTGTTCTGGTTCTCAACGCCGGCCATGTTGTAGAGCTTCTTGAGGTCCTCGTGGAAGGAGTCGTAGTTGTAGCCGCGGGACAGCTCAATCTGGAAGCACTTGTAGCCACAGATGTGGGAGGCCAGTCGAGTCAGGGACTGCTTGCCAGTACCACCCACACCCACCAGCAGGGCGTTGCCTCGCTCCTGACGAATCACTCGGATGATCCTTGATGAGGAAGCACACATCACAAATATCATTTGAATTTGTTTACAACTTGAACAGAAGCAATACTGAGACTATGATAAGGGAACTCAAGTTTATTCCTTCATGCTCTGTTTTTCAGTCTGTGTCAAGAGAGAACAATCCCTGAAATGGATGTTTTTAGCACTGATATCCACATCTTTATCACAGAGTGAGTAGCTGACAGCAGTCGTAGCTCATGTTTTGTCCTGAATGCAATTCATGTGATCTTTTTGATAACATGTGAAACACCGAGGGACTTTTTGAACAAGAATGCTAAAACAACAGAAAGTTATGTTACCTTGAGTTTTTATCAAACATATGATTTCCCCTACCTGAAGACCATAATATTCCTGATGTATTGTAACGAGAAAAACAGAAATTGTTCCTTTCCTAAATTATGTGAAATTAGTGAAATTCATGCATTAAGCAAGACAGCAGTCTTATTGCAAACAACAAGTACTCTTACAATCCGTTTTGGTCTTCATGCTAGCTTATTAAATTTACTGTAACTCTGTAGGTCGCATTTACCGCATAATTGTTGGGGTATACGTGACTGCTGGTTAAGTGAAGTGAAATAAACAGTAATAACATTTCTTGTGGCCATCATAGATATTAAGATGTACCACATGTGATAGTTCCATGAAATTTCAAAGTCAATTATGGATGCAAAGTATATGCAGATTGCGCATTTATTTTCACTCCAGCTGCTGCTTATACCCGGAAGTCTGACCATGAGAATAGGACTATCTGTACATGAGTGAGTTCTCACCTGGAGACATGCTGGATGGCGTCCATGAAGAACACTAGCTTCATCTCCTTGGAGGAACTCATGTTGTAGTCATCCAGGTACTGTCAAATGCAACAAAGAAAGTAAAACATTCATGTCAATGTCACAAAACACATCAAAGTATGAGCACTAAAGATGGATACAGAACACATTGCTAAAAGGATGAGCAACAATGACAATATCACAAATATGGGAAACAAATTCTTCTCTTCCATGCACATATAAGATACTGTCAACAACCCTAAAACCAAAGTACATTAATACTTGTTTACATGTTTGTTTGTTTTAAAAAAAAATGATCAGCTAAATGTGTATCATGTCAGCTAGTTCAAAATGTGACACTCACATCCCCGAGGACATTCCGGAGTTTATTCAGATCCGCAATGTCTTCATAAAGCTTGTCCGCCTCGTCGGCCCCCATCTTCATGAAGTCGCCGAAGATGATGGGCTTGGTGACGAAGGTCTCGGGGTCGATGTTCTGACTGAAGTGCTTGTTGGCCATCTCAGCCATGATCTCGTTGAAGTACTTCTTGTCCTCGTTGTTGATGAGACGGTCGTGGAAGACACGCTGGCACTCATGGCAGAAGATGCGGAAGATGCCGACCTGGTCGCGGATGATACCCGGGTCTGCCTGGAGGACACCTGGGGAAAGCATTCAAAGCATGTTGACTTTGGGTAAGTGATTGAGCAAAGTGCAACATATCTACACGGAAAGTTCAAACAGATTTGATGATAACAATCATCATCATCATCATCATCACCATCACCATTACCATCACTATCACCATCATCATCATCTTCATCATCATCATCATCACCATCATCACCATCATCGTCTGCTATAAACTAAGCAAGGCAGAAAAAACAAGATACTAATGGCAATATGTATTGAAACGTTTGCCTGTATGACCAACAGTCTAAAACCACTTATTACTGATATCACTATCATGTATATCACAATCTTGTACTGACATTTCTGTGCACATATTTGACAAAATCATGATATCATCAACATTATTACCCACTCTGCTGCAACATCCACTAAAAAATGGGAAAGTTAACTCATGACACCTTTGGGAAATATGTTCTACGCACCTCAAGAAAACCACAACAGTTCCATGGAACATATGATCACTTGTTGGTTCAGGCCATTACCATCACTGTTGCAAGTCAGTGGTGATAATAATTAACACGGATCAAGATTGAACTTCATTTTGATCCAGTGATTGTGCTGTATGTACCTGGACCATCGAAGAGATAAACTTACCCTGCACACATTTGGAGAGATCTCTGAGGTTGAAGACGTAGTGAGATTTGGCTGGTGTGGGTAAGAGGTCGGTGCTCATGCGGCCGTAGATCTCCACTGCTGCGCCTACAATGGCATCTGCCTGCTCCTTCACGGCAGGGGGGAACTCTGCCAGGAAGCCGCTGATAATGGACTACGAAACGCAACAGGCAAACAAAAAGCAATGAAACAGAATATCACAGAGTCATCCTAATATGATAGTGCAAACTTGACTGTTTTCAGCTTCCAGGCTAGTAATATAAATTATGTCATTAAGTGACTCAACAGCCATGGCTCTCCTGCAATAGGAAGCTACAAGTGTAGTCCAGCAAGTTATTACATATGAATGTACATTGTCATTTAAAAAATATAATTTGACTGTTTTTTGCACATTACAAAAATATGGGCACATTCAATTTCTAGAGGATTTCTTTTCAGCATTACAAGCATAAAAGCAAAATCAAATGCATATTTCCAGAGGTCATGATGGCTGAATGGCTGTAAAACTGACCTTGAAAATGTGCTTGAGACTGTGGTCGGAGGCAGTGGGTACACACAGCATGCTGAAGTGGCGCATGAGACGAGGTGTGACGGGGTTGCGACCTCCACCCGGAGGGGCACACGCCGAAGCCAGGGTCACATCCTGAGAAAACAAACAAACAAATGAAGTGCGCAATTAATAAAAAGGCAACACATGTGGCACCATACATGAAGGTTCAATGTGCAGAAATAACAATTAACAGAACTTTGCTTACATCAAAATAGCGTAATTTTCTCTGAGGATTACCTGAATTTCCTTCCAGAACATCTTCTCTCTGTCATACAGTCCACCAAAGTCCTGGTACTGTCTGAGAAGTTCGATCGGCGGCTGAGAGCCATAAGTGTCCAGCTTGGGCATGTTGAGATCATCAACAAAGATGATGACTCTCTTGCCAATAGGAGCACCTGAAGAGATATGGACAATATTACATAATCAAGGATCAATCAGGACACAAGTACAAACCAAAATGCAATTGTGACATTTTGGCTCTCTTGAATCACAATGATACTGCTTTTAAGCAAAACAAGGGTACATGGACATAAACTTCATGCTCCTGCAAGAAGCAATATTTAGTGAATCCTGTGTTTCAACAAATGAAAGAAGGCATGCAGTTTTTACCCAAAGAAATTCATTTTCTCTCAAGTAAACTACTTGGTAAATACTTGACTGTTTGCATGAATTACCTCATTCAGGAGAAAAATTAAAACTTGGTGATATTAAAAGAAAAACACAGAAACAATGAGTGAGAATGTTGAGCTTTGCCATAGCAACATCATCACATGAAACTTGAAACAATGAGTAAGAAACTTGTTTGTTTTATTGGGGGGGGGGGATGTCTTTGCCCATACCAAGGATGGTCTTTCTCTAATCTAAACTTGGTGATCCTCAAAACAACAACAACAAAACAATGAGTAAGAATGTTGAGCTTTGCAAGAGCAACGTCATCACATGAAACTTGTTTGTTTTATTGGGGAGGGGGGGGGGTGCATTTGCCCATACCTAGGATGGTCTTTCTCTTCTTCTCCAGCTTTCCCTCGATGATCTCTTGAGTCCTCTGGCTGCTGGTTTGGGCCGAGAAGTTCATGAAGATGGGGACGTAGTCTGCCTTCTCCGCGATGCCTTCCAGAAGACCACGGGCAATCACAGACTGTGGGTAACAACGATGTCACACAAATAATGTACTTATATCTTCACACAATTGTTGATCATAATGAGACCAACAACTCTACTTTTTACATTTTTTTTTTCTCCTGACTAAGTTGCCTATCACATCACTAAATCAAAGAATTAATTTTTTTTTCTTCGATAAACAAATGACTTTCGAGAAAAAAAAAATAATCTGCAAAACAGGTAGTCTACCAACAGTCAGCTACAGATGACTTGTAATCTAGAAACTTCATGGAACAAATTTCTCATCAAATTTCACTCCTCCCAGTTCAAGTCTTTCACTGTCCCATCCTCCCTCACCCCTTCAAAATGAAAACAAAAACAAAAATGTGGAGCTGAAGAATCTGTACATCTGAGAAAGATTTTCTTTCATCCAGGTGACACTGAAAGAATTCTACAATATTTTGAAGATGGAAAGAGAGAGAGGGATACCTTGCCCACTCCGGTGGTGCCAGTGAAGAGAACAGAGTGTTTGACGAGGAGAAGCTTCTCCATGAGGTAGCCGAAGCGCACCGTGTCCATCGTGGGCACAAGCATTTCAAAGAAGGGGATCTCCGGATTGTACTTGAAGGCAGGCACTATCTTTTCCCACAGGTCCATGCGCTTGGAGTCAAAATCCATGTAGCAGCTCCACAGGTCTCCATTGGTGGGCAGCTAAGGCAGAGGGGAGAGTGGTAACAGTGAAATAGTTTTGTAATCGCTGGAAACCATCTTCTTGAAAGTGTCTTGATAACTAAATATTTAACGGCTGTTTCAACCGCTGTATAAATGAAGTAGTTATGCAGGCAAATTATTGTGTAAAATGGATAAAGCACTGCATCAAATCTACTAGGTGTGCCAAAGGAGTTAGCAAATTTATAATCAAAGGCATTATCTAAGTAGAAAAAAGGGTCATTAACTCCAAAGAAGACACTGTTTTTTCCCCTCAATTGAAGAATTAAATTTGAACCACTTATGCAATAAAATGAGTATGGTTTCATCATCTTTGCACCTATGCAAACACAATGCCCCTGCCAAAGCTTTTTATCTTTATTTCAATTAGACAGAAATATGTAAAAGCATCTCTTGATGATGATGATGATGATGATGAAACAGCATTTGTATGGCGCCATTTATCTGTTAGAAACATTCAAAGGCGCCCAGCTCCTAAAAAGTGTCACACATCATTCACAAAGATGCCGGAAAAGATGAGTCTTCAGTGCAGACTTGAATGTATTGAGGCTGCTGCAATTCCGAAGCTGAACTGGTAGCGAGTTCCACAGACGTGGTGCAACAGAAGAGAAGGCTCTATCCCCATACATCTTTAGGCGAGTATTGGGAACATGGAGTGTCAGTCCAGTACAGCGTAGCCCTGGTCGTCGCTGACGTACACTGATAAGCTCAGACACGTAGCCAGGAGACAAGTTGTGGAGAGCCTTATAAGTAAGCAGTAAGATCTTATACTGTATTCTGCGTTGCACTGGCAGCCAGTGAAGCTCACGAAGTATTGGAGAGATATGGTCAGACTTCTTGGTGCCGGTAAGAAGGCGCGCAGCCGCATTCTGTACAGCCTGGAGGCGTTTGATTGATGTTAGTGGTAGGCCAGCATAGAGACAGTTGCAGTTGCAGTTGCAGTTGCAGAGACAGTTGCAGAAGTCCAGTCTAGATGATATCAGGGCATGGATGATGCTCTTCTAAAGCCATGAGAGTGATGATAAAAACAAAAGAAAAAGAGGGACAAGGATGAATCCTACTCACTTTGGCATCTCCGTTATCCTCAAACTGGTTCCTGATGAAAGTGTCGAAGGAATCCCAGCAGGACTCTATGAGGTTGCCACCGATGCCCCACAGGTAGCAGAAGACAAACGTGGAGCAGACGATGGGGTGTAGCTTGGCCGTTTCCATCCTCAGGTTGGGGCATCCTTTGTCCTGGAAGAGGAGGGCTTCCAGCAAGCAGCACAGGCTGGTCACTTTACTGATGTCGACCTGAGGAGTAAATCAGATGGCATCACCTTAGAGTATGATACACAGTAAAGTTCTGCCTCCAGGAAAGTACCACTTCTCACAACAAATGTATACACACTAACTTTGAGCACTTTCAACATTGTGAGAATACAACTCTCTGTTATTTGCTTCCTTGCATTGTGAGCATGCTAATTGCACATGCTGAAATAATGCATTCAAGTCACCAGTAATGTTGTACAATAAACTAAAAAATTGGCGATGCTCACACATAAACATCCCCAGGTATTCAAATGTGAGTGTTAGAATCAGTAACTTCTGACTTTCAGTGCCAGTCTTCTATAAACAGGAATTCAATTCAACAATCTTGAACAGGCACAAAGCAGAGTTACCTGGTTGATGGCTTGTGTGCATTTCTTCAAGATGAACTTGAGACCATCTTCCACATAGTTCCCAAAGAGGTCAAGGATGTAGTTGTAGGTCTCCTCCTGCAGCTTGTCTTTGAAGCGGGCCAGCCAAGTCCTCACGTACGGCATCCACTTCAGCTCTCCAGGGTCAATGTACACCATCCCACACCTGACGCATATGATGCACGGTGAGGAAACAACTGTCAAACTTGTGCTTCAAATGACAGTGAAATCTAGATTAACACTGAATGACGAAGTCAATGTCCTGACCAATGTAGTGTGGTTATCTACATAACTGCAGGAATTGAATGCCTATAAAACAGTTGAGGTTAAAATGATTTGACTTGCTGCATTTTGTACCTTGAATCATGTCCAGATCACATCCAGAAATATATTTAAAAAACCTTACAAGGTAGGAAATCCCACATGTACAGCAAGGAGGGGAAGGTTCCATAATTATAGATTAATTTATGCTAGCTTTAAATCACATAAAAACACTAAAATGTCTGAACATTAAGCTCATTGTTTGCCTAATATATCAGACTCTTTATTTTCTTGCAAATTCAAAGAAAATTACCAGAAACTCAAGGGACATACTCTCATCAACTACAACTACCAGCATTAGTGAT
Source organism: Diadema setosum (assembly GCF_964275005.1). Lineage (NCBI taxonomy): Eukaryota > Metazoa > Echinodermata > Echinoidea > Diadematoida > Diadematidae > Diadema > Diadema setosum. The sequence continues at coordinate 27,100,697 of NC_092698.1, read as the reverse complement.
TTGAGCTAAAATTAAACATACACTGTGTGGAAAGCAAACACCACGCTCATACTGAATTCAACAGATATTTGGAGAGATCATTAAAAAAAAGGGGGGTATTACTGCTTCTTTTGCAAGAGTAAAATTTGCAACTGCAAATTATATACACATTTTTATTTTCCCCTGCTTCATATCTACTACAGATTTTTAAAGCAACAATGGTGGTTACCTGCTGACTGTGGCTGGTGAGGCTACAGCCAGATCCTGGACCTCAAACACCATGTGGATGGAGGCCGAGAGCTTGATGCGCTCGCTGTTAGCCAGACACAGCATCTTGTTGTCGTCCAGCACAGTGTTCATGTTCTCAATCCAGAGGGCGTCTACTGGACCGTCGCAGATGATCCACTTGTGGTCATCGGTTGTGTCCTGCAGGTCAATTTGTGACAATGGAGAAATATATAAAACTTGGTGAGTAACAGTCAATGTTGATATGACCACATAAAAATATCCATACAATCATTAATCACCAACACTTGAAAAGTTGATAAATATTATCAGTATTGTCTTATTATTTCAATAATTCCTATTGACGGTAAGAAAACTGAGAAAACGTAGTGTATATCTTAGCTAAGATGACAATGCTGCATGCACGTTCACACAGCTTATCTTGGCTCTCCGCTTCGTACAAAAAGAGCGTTGGCAATTCATGGTCACGATCTTGATGACTCATGCCAAGAAAAGTATCAGAATGTACAGGGAGAAACATTATTGTGCCCGTATATACTGCTTTATCTTTAACCCAAAATGCTTCGTTAAAATCATGCCAATTCTCTTGTGCAATCAACAAATGATAATTTCAAAAGAATGTGACTTTTGGGATGTTGCAGCAGGCTACTTACAGCTGAAGCCTGTCTCACGGTGAGAGCCATCAGCCCGTCCTGCCACTCCAGGGTAAGTTTGTTGATCTCCCCGTACAGCTCACCCATGGTGACCGACTTGGGGTTCAGGACGTAGGTGCGCACTGGTTGGTAGTAAGGCACGTCTTCACCGGCGGCATGGAGGTCTGTCAGGGTCTTGGCCAGGCACTACCAGGATGGGATGATAAATCCATGTTGTAAAACATAATGCAACAGCACATTTCATGAATGAAAGTAATTCCCACGATGGCAAGCAGCCTATGGCTTATGTTCACAGGCCTCGAATTAACCGACGGCCACCGACGGCCATGGCCGTCGGTGCCCCTCTCGTTGGCCGCAATGCCTTTTGTTTTTTTATCAAAGTTACGGCCAAAAAAAATGTGCCCTTTTTCTCGGGGCCGTGGTGCCCTTTTAGAATGAAAGTTATTATTTATGACGTATGATATGCCCTTTCTCAAAGTCTCTTTAATAAGCTTGAACAACTTTCCTGATCTCAAATATCATACCTTCAGTTCACTCACGTCCCGATGTATCTGATTCAAACTCAAAGTATCTTTCCGAGATACGAGACGACGTGTACGTACATGTAATGTACGCCCGACCAGCTTTTACCGTCCCGACTGCCTCCGCAGCGCAGCGCAGCGGCCGCGAGTACTCAGTATACTAGCTAGGCAGCGCATATTCAGATAGAGTAGTAAAGAGTGAACTCCAAGTTCACCAAGAAAAAAGAAAAATCCCACGATGCCAAGGTGTGCCAGACTGGGGAATGGGGAGGGGTGGAGAGAGAGAGAGACCAATCAACAGAAGAAACCGCGCGTACTGGCGCATTCTTGGAGGTCATGAACAGTCTGTCACAGACTAATCATAGCAATCGACACGCGCACGCAAATTCCTTTGCCTTGTGGTTTTGCCAGCCAGCTGTCGGAATGTGCTTTGAAGTTTCATGGCAGCCTGGCTGGCCTGAAAGGGTGTCGAGTTTCAATCAATACCTACACTGTTGTTTTATTCCTGTTTTAAAAAATGTTGTTTCACCTGATAGAAACGCGGAGATCGGGAATGTGTTACAGCTGTAGGGAAGAGGTTTTGTTGTGTGTTGCACTTTGTGTGTGTGTGTGTTTTTTTTTTTTCTCGCTTTGTTTTTCTTCTTTCTTTTTTCATAAACACCAAACATGCCCTTTCCAATGTGGCCTTGGTGCCCCTCTGACTGACTTAAGTGCCCTGGCCTCTTGGAAAAAGTGCCCTTTTCTAAATGGCCTTGCCCCTCCAAAATCCTATTTCGAGGCCTGTGTTCAAAGGATTAATATCATCAGATATACTTTTTCCTGTAAGCATAGAAATGTTTTTCTTGTACTCCTACTTTCGGAACAAGTTATCAGTTTGGGCAAGAATTTCATTTTTAACACATTCTTATTTTTTTAAATCAAACTGATTCATGAGAAACCACTCCAATTGCAACTTCATAGTCTGAAATAACTTACGTGTAAAATATATTCATTATTACATATAGCATGTACATTCACTGATTACTCTATTTACCACACATATCACTGTGAAGTATATGTAATAAACACACACAGTAACAAGAAAATGGGTGACAGGGATGATACTATCTGTTTTGTTACAAGGTTGAATGTGCCAATTTATCAAATAGTTCTGTAAGTATTGCTGATTCCCTTTGCCAGTGGGTGAGAGTGAGGTCAGTCATCTACACACAGGGGCACATACAGGAATTCCGTAAAGGGGAGGCGACTTTACAAAATTAAAAGGGCGGCGCATGTGCCCCCCTCATTTTTTTCTTTTTAACAAAAAATAAAGAGGAGACACGCGCCCGGTGCGCCCCCCCCCCCCCCCCGATCCGCCACTGACACACCATTGCCTCATACCTCATACACAGTGGTCTTGCCTCCTCCAGTGGGACCGACGAGCATGACGCCGTGTCTGACGATCATGGTCTCGTACAGCTGGATGACCTTCTTCACCATGCAGTCCTCTGGCTGGAGGTTCTTGGCCACCAGGGACTCGATGATGGTCTTCTGCAGCAGGCCGTAGTCGTGCTCAGGCAGCACCGAGCCCGGGAACAGATCGGACAGGATGCCCTGGAGACAAACGAGAGGAGAGAAAATCAACCACATTTGAAAATGATTCCATCTCCTTTTGCCTAAAACTATCAGATGACTTCATAATATACAGGCTCATTAGAGGCCAAACTACATTGCACAGCATAATCTTTCTTTTTATAATCTATTGGCATTTCCCTCATAATATAACTGTGCCATATTGCTTCTTAAGGCATCCATACAGTCATAACTATCGCTCAGTTTATAGTTGACACATACTTTCTTCTCTTCGTCATGTAAGATATTTCCAATAGTGATAGCTAGTTCAGGCAAATGCAATTATGAACTGATGTACTTTCTTTTTAGATTGACTTTGCTATGTTTCTTCACTGTAATTGACTACGTGGAACAGTCCCTCACACATGAAATTTCCTACCTTGAATACTATCAACTATTCATTACATTCCATAGGAAGATTTGCAACTTTTCTTTTTTAGCAAAACTGGAAAGCTGCAGATTCCTGATTTAGGCCTTGCAAACATTCTTTCCCTGCTCATCATATCATATTGGCAAGTAATTATGATTTTTGTTCTTTTTCTTAAGTGATATGTCTCCATGATATTGCTGGAGCTAGTTCAGTCAAGAAAATATGCACACTTCAAGTTAATAGAATTGTTTCTGTATAAGGCAATTACATATGTATTTGTAAGGCAAAAACAAATGCATAATCATGTAATTACCATTTCTACAATACCATTCCCATAACCCGTTGAGGACGAGTCCCTAGTATACTCAGGCAGGTGTCTACGGGAAATGCGTGTTGTAGCAAAATCGAACTGTCCTCAACGGGTTAATATCACACTGCTTCTCATGGGTCCATGGTTACGCTGGGCGTATGGAATCATCTCACTTGTTCTCATGGATCTCAAGAATGTTACCTTGAAAAGGACGGCATCATCCGCCAGGAACTTGGGCAGGTTGCTGTCCCTGAGAGCTCGGATCAGCACGATGTCCTCGCCAAGGTCGGGATTGCTGCGCTTGAGGGCGCCGGCCATCACGAGCACGGACTTGACGGCGCGCATGCCAAAGTCGTAGTGGTCCTGCTGGGACAGCTGCTCGGAGCAGAGCTTGTACATCTGGGTCATCTTTCGGGCGAGGTTGCGGGAGGACTCAAAGCCCTCAGAGTACAGGATCACTTCAGCGATGAGAGCTGTAGATCAAAGCACATCAGATCACATCAAAATCACGATGATTCATTACCCAAATCTGGCAGATTAGCATAACATGACAAGGATCACTTATTTTGTAACACATTCACAAAGAAATGTGCAGGGGGTAAAAGGCAAAGACCCTTTGCCTCTTATTGGGAAAGACACTGAATAGTAGAGTAGAGTATGGAATAGTGCCAACATGTCAAATACAAGACTGTTTGTACAGACTACTGTATCAAAACAATAAGCAGCACATTTCATTATGCCAGATTCTGATTTGCTCAAAAAATAAGTCTTACATTTTTTAGATGTTTGGTTTTATACACAAACTCAGTGAGATTGGCCTTGAGGGACAAGACCTCTATTCCTAGGCTTCCTTTTTTCTTTTGTTTTAGTTTTTGTTTCTGTTTTTGCCTTTCTGGAAGCATTTTCCAATGATACAATCATGGGGTTGACACAGACAATTTTCTTAGCAGAATACTCTCAATTTCAAGGCCTATATTTTGAAGACTTTTCCTTCTTCAGTTCTGAAGTATAATTGACAATCCCAACACTTACCGTAATCTGGAACCATCATAGAGATGGGCCTGAAGAGAGCCTTGAGGTTGTCTGGCAGCTCAGTTCTCCCAGCATACCCAGGGTTCATGGTGATGAAGGCAGCACATGACGGAATCAGCTTGATCTCACGACCCTCAAACATGAAGCGGGACAGCTGTAGGAGAAAGCATATGACATATACTAGAATTTGTTGGCTATACATTTACTTCCATGAAAGTTGTGGGAGTGTTTCCTGTGAGGTTTGTACTCGTAGTGCACTATACTTTAGTTGTAGCTTGTAATGCTTACTAATATAGTAATCTCCTAAAATGACAGTCACTTTTAGTTGCAACTTGTAATGCTTACTGGTATAGTAAACTCATCAGATGACAGTCACTTTAGTTATAAAAAAGAGTAGGCAGGGAATGATCATCAATGTTAAAGGGACTGTAAAGTACTGGTTGAGGTGGGGATTCATGTTTTGAACATTCCTAAGTGAGATAATGAAAAGCCTCTCATGAAATATGAAAGAGCATGTAATTTTAAGAAGGATTCAAAATTTATTTGATGAAAATTGGTTTTCAAATGGCTGAGATATCCCAAAAAGTGCTAATAATAAAAGGCGATATGCCACAACTTTATTAGGATCTCTTTGTTTCACCTTGTTTTTGGATATCTCAGCCATTTCAAAAACGATTTCCATCGAATAAACTTTTGAGACCCCTTAGAACTGCATGCTCTTTGACATCTCATAGAGTGGTTTCTGAATATCTCGCAAAACGTTAAAAGCTAAATCCTCACCTCGACCAGAACTGTACACACTCTTTAAGTCTCTCCTAGAAGGGAACACGAGTCATTTCCAAGAACAAAATTAAATGAAGCGAAATGACAAGAGAAAAGATTGCTCACCTTGGCAGCCTTGGCATTTCTGATGGTGATGAGCTGCTGAGCGATGACAGACAACACCTCAATGTCGATCCTGTTGAACTCATCAAAGCAGCACCACGCCCCCGATTGGGCCAGACCGGAGAAGAACCGCCCCATCATCTTGTAGTCAAGGCCGTCGGAACAGTTGAAGACCACGCACTGCTTGGCCAGACCCTTGGCTAAGTCCTTGGTGGTCTCGGTCTTACCAGTGCCTGCTGGTCCGGCCGGTGCTCCCCCAAGGTCTAGCTGGAGGGCACCCATCAGACAGAGGTAGCATCGATCCTGGACAGACAGAAAGGATATTTAGTATTCATGGAAACAGTCACAACGTCACCTTTAAATACTGTGAAGGACATCCTCACGCACTTCCTAATTTAGTTACTTGCTTCTTTTTATGTATGCAGATGCAATTGATGATACTGCTTGTTTGCTGGAAATGCAATGCTATCAGAAAATGACCAAAACTTCTGTTAACTTTTTAAAGAACAAAAGAATGAATGCCAACCTTTCTTACACAAAAGAACATCTTAACCAACAGTGAGCTACGGGGATTGGAGAGGGTTCTATCTCAGTCAAGTTTAATCTTGGATGATTTAACACATTTTCTTGCTTTTTCATGCATGCTGGTGCTATGGGTGATACTGCCGTTTGTTGGAAATGCAATGTTGTCAGATAATGACCAGAACCTACATCATCTCTCAAGAAAATATAACAATAAATACCAAATTTCATTACAATGTTGCAAAGGCACGTTAAGGAACAGTGAGGTAGGGTGGGTAGAGAGGGGATGACTAAACATATTTTCTATATATACATTTTACATGAGTTTTAGAACATCTACTTTCATGACAGCAAAGTGCTTTCAACTCACAGTGAGTGGGGTGATGACCAGACGGGGCGAGGCCCCGAGGTACTCATAGCCATAGATGTACTGCGAGGTGGACATGCGCACCACGCAGTTGTCCAGCTCCAGGTCCCAGTAGTAACGCAGCTGCTTAACCCACTCAAAGTTGTTGGAGGAGTCCACCTTGTTCTTGACCATGCTGGTGATAATGTCCCTGGCGTGGACATCGATGGTGATCTGGGCTCCTAGGATAGCTCTGACCAGCTTTGGCAGTTGGCCTCGTACCATGGCGGCCAGCTGGTTTAGATTCTGCAAACCAAAACAACAGACACTCATTGCAGGATTTCTTTGCTGGGCCAGGATATTGCAAAGAATGACATCAAACTGAGAGTTGGGAAACATGATCTAAGTCATGACACTGATAGTTACACATCAACTCAACGGTCCAGGATTGGGGTATGATGTTGATTTAAGAAGACATGCATTGTGCTTTGAAACACAACATATTTTTCAGTATGTCAGAAACAGAATTATGATTAGTATAGATATCAAAGGGTGACTAAATCCAAGAAGCCTCATCAAAATATCAAATTGGCTTGCACCCTGAAAAAGAAGACATGACCCTGCAGGGCTGTATTTGAGATTGATGAGACATGGTACAATCTGAATTATACCATCAAAACATTGAAATTGATTGTGAATTTATCACATATTCAAAGAAAGTTATGTCCTCAATGACTGAAATGTAACAAAAGATATCAATACAAACTTCACAGTTAAACTCTGTTAGAGTCTGCTCTATTTTGACAGGACATCAATAGCTGTCACATAATACTCTTATTGAGGCAAACTGATCCCTTAAAGGTAGGGAATCCCGTTTGCATGCCTTAAATGAAGAGTTGTATAAATACAATGGTATGTTGAAGAGAGTATCATTTTAGAAACTCCCATAAAGTATTGAAAGTGGAAGGTAACATTTTGTACATTTTTTTGACCGTTAGATTTTGAATAGAATTTTTTTCGGGGCTCACCGTAAATTCCAGTACATTACTAGGCTAGCTTTGCAGACCCATGCACTGCATGTGTGTTCATCATGTATATTTTGTGAGGAAAGTTCATCAACACAAGCCTCATTTCTACATACATTCTTGCCACACACTCTATATGTTATTACATCAGCTCTTGTACTTTTAGATTTGTGATTATAGATAACAAATACAGAAGACTGCAACAAAAAGGCTTAAGCGTGGCTGACACACAGAACTACTGAGTAGTTGAGTTTTGTGCATTATTCAAATTTTAGATAACTGTTGACTTCCAAATTTCTAAGTAGTGGCCTAAGCAAGTCCCCTGAGGTTCATATTTAATGTTTTGCTGCATTTTGGGAGGTCTGTAAAAGGTATCCCCTACCTTTAATATCAACTTAATGAAACAGGCCTGGCTACACGACTTACGTCAAAGTTCTTCCCTTCAAACTCCTTCATGGCCTCATGTCTATCTCCGTCTGTCTCCAAAACCTCGGTCACATCTCGAGCCCACATGGTTTGAGACACAGTCAGAACAACCTGCACATAACAGACAGTTTAGTTAATCACAGTCACTTCAGAAGGGTTCATGCATTTGTGCTGGGAACATAAAACTTTTCAAGATGTAGCATGAGACTCACTGATACAAAATATTTAGCAGCAGCAAACTATGATCAATGTGCTGTACATGCTTACACACTGGAACTAAGTGAGATGAAATATGACATATTTCCTTGATTACTGATGCATGCTTATTTGCCAAGCATTTGTTTTTTATTTCTTATTGTACTGTATGTTGTTGTTGTTGTGTTGTGATGTTGCTTTATCAGTATCAGTATCCAAATTATATACACCATTGTGCAAGGCTTAAACCATCCTGGCAAACATCCACAAATGAAAACACAAGAACGCATTTATAATAGTACAACAGAGAGAGAGATAGAGAGAAAAAAAAAAAGACTCGTCTGACTGCACCTGTGAGGGGTTGTTTGCGATCCACTCTTCCTTGGGCTTGAGCTCATAGTCTGCCAGCGCTGCCTTGGTGATGCGGCGCAGGGAGGACATCATGGCCTCCTCCACCTTGCCCAGCCAGTCCTCCACGTTGCCTCTGGCCTTCAGTCCCTTGCCCAGGCCCACCTTCTCGTTCTCCGGCGAGATCATGGCGATGATGTCATTGGTGCTCGTCGTGGCTTGATCTGGAATGCCATTGAGGGAAAGGAAAGCACATTTATTGCATTAGAGGAAAGTCACTGAATTTGCAAATGTTGTGAGAAGATGATACACATAATATTTGGAAATTGAATGAGCTAAGTACAACCAGTTGTCCCTCTGAAGTGTATACAAGAAATCGTTTTTGGCTTCATAAAACAATCAGTGCGGAGACATTTTAAAATGCATAGTTTGATGTAACTAAAGTATGGTATGTCAATGGTCAAGTTTCAAGAGGAATCAAAATAGCTAAATGACAATCACCAGATTAAAGGGCAAGACATAAACACAATGACAGAGGGTTGTTTGTTACTCTTTTTGAGTTAGCACAACCACAGGTGTTTTGGGGGAGTTGTTGTACGCGGTATTCATAACCCACTCATGTCGACTTCACAACATTGGAAAGAAGATTAGTTTTAAAACAAGACAATTCTTAAAACTGACAAACCTTTGTCCCCAGTAGGGGAGCTCTTGCCGTCGGCTGCCACTGTGCCAAACTCCAGCTTGGCAATGGCATCAAAGCATTTCCTGAGATGGGGCTGCACAGCGTGTGGATTACGGGTCTGAGACAGGATCTCCAGCAGCTCATCATTAGACAGAAAGTAAAACCTGCAAGATAACCAGGCAAGGGATACTCTTCATGGTCAGCCATGTTGAAGTTCTTTTACATCTCGTCAAAACTACATAACTTCATCATCTCCCATGTGAAGTAAATTCATGTTATCATTGACAATGGCAAGAATACAGTGCAAACCTTATGTTTACTTACTGTTGTATTAGTCTCATTTCTCACGTTTCCTTCAATACTCATATTTCTATAAATACAGGATGATCATGACGTCTATTTTTTTTCTTTGCAAGATCAAAGTGAATCAAACACAACCAGTATATCTAAGTTGATTACAAAACAGTACTTAGAGTATGTCTGAAACAAAGATTATGTAAGTCAGAAAAAAAAAGGGGGTAATGACACACTACCAATACACCACTGCATATCAGCACAAAGATTTGCACCATATTGGATATCACTACTGATGGCACCACTTTGCCCTTTTATCCATTGATTGGTACTCAATGACAAAGCTGAAATCAGCACGCATCTGTTGGTACAGCATGTACAGATAAAAGCAATGACGTATACACAGGTGTACAAGGGAATCAACAGGTGTCCAATTAGGGCACTCACCTCGGGAACACGCATCGCTTGGACTCCAAGTATGCCTCGAGGCATTTCTGGATCTGGTCCAAGAGGGCGTTGTTATTCTTGAACGTCTCGAGGAGGCCAGGCTGGGTGGCGGCACGGATGGCCAGGGGCAGACGGTTGACCTTACGCATGATCTCCTTCCAGGACTTGTCCACCTGCATGAACATCTTGGCCTCAGCGGGCAGCTGTCGCTGGATGTCTGGAGCACTGAAGATGCTCTCCAAGTAGAGCCAGTTCCTCTGGCATGTCAGCCACTCATCCTAGGGGGAGGGGGAAGATGAAGGGACAAACTTGTGAAAGTCAGACTACACTATCTGATGATCAAAATAGATCAAGAGAGACAGAAAAAGAAAAACAAACACAAGAAAAATATCAGAATTACTGGTAAATGTCAGGTAGATAGGGAAATGATACAGTCAACTATTACTGATGTTTAATATACTGACATGATATTATTCACTGAGGCAGCATCACTTGTTAGAAGATATTTGAGGGGAAAAAATAGAGAGAGAAAAAAAGCACCACAGTCTTACCAGTGTCTCATTGAAGAGGGCAAGATTCCTGACCCACTCATCCACTCTGGGCTTGATGGGTCCGACGTGGCGCGAGCTGGCAATGGTGGAGATGTTGACCTGGGAGTCGTCCAGGAGAACCTGGATGTCGTCCGTGCCTCCGAGGATGAAGACATCCTTGGAGTCGCGGTGAGGGAGCACGACAAACTCTGTCGTCTTCCACGAGTCTTCCACCTGTTGGATGATAGCATACGACAATAGTCCACATAATCATCTCTTCGCACAACATGTAGATGTCTTGTCTAATCGAACTTAAAAGTTTAGGTTTAGACGTGTCTGAAACTCAACAAGGGCACTAAAAGGAAGCTTGGATATATGAAAAATGGCACCCAAACATACGCAGATGAAAATGCTTTGCCATTGGGAGGTACATCTCACCATAATATTTTCTCAGGTCACAAAGAACAAAAAAATTCTCCTCCATGTATAACACTCTCATCCTTATCTGCAACGGCTAAATAATACTTTTTTTCCCCTCTCTCTGCTTAAAAACAGAGAATATATCTTCTATATGAATTTATATGATTATAAACCCTGGTCATTCAATAAAAAATACCACCTTAATTTCTATTGTGTTCCAGATGTCCCTTGAATGCTTGTTAGACATGAGGGAAATGAACATTTGATCATATCTAAGCATGTTCCTGAAATGAAATGACACTTTGAAAAACAGAAGACATCTTTGAAATGCACAATACCTGCTCCAAAAGCTGTGCTCAAATTTAGAAACCTTGCACATTTCTTCTTATTTTTTCTGTCTATAGAAGTCATGACATGAATTTCAAATGATTTCAATTTCAACAAGGGAAAGTAAGAGGCATGCTTGAATAAGAAGAGTCCATTCTAAACAGAGGGGAATCCTCACCTTCTTCAGCAGAGCCTCAAGGGCTGCTTCACTGGACGCCTGCCCAGAGACCTCCTCGATCTCCTCGGTGAAGTTGAAGGCTTCGAGCTTGGTGAGGAGGCCCAGAGTGAGGGGCTCCTCCGAGGTGAACTTGTGGTTGAGGATGGTTTCCACCTTCTCCCAGTGGCGCTGCTTCAGGGACGGGTTCCGCAGGTTGACGATCACAGGCAGCTGTGGGAGACACAAGAGACATACAGCCAAAGAGTAAGAGTTTTGATTGGGGACAGGCCTTGCAAAGTCAAGCTGTAGATATACACATTTAGCTAATACCACACATCTTGCATTGAAATTCCAAGAAGAGACAATGCATTTCCTGTACAGTTCACATTTACAAGATATCCACCACTCCTTTCAAATAAGAACACAAGTTTATATTGCAATATAAAACAGGGCATCCTTTTCTGTGCATTCTTTGATGTTTCATTACTTTTTTCTAAAATATTTTTTTCACACATATCTACTTGGGACAAACATAATTTTTTTGAATGTTATTTCAGCTTGAATGCATTGCTATTTCCGATTAGGAGCACAGTCTTTTATCAGATATTGTTCTTAAATGATTTCCCATGCATTGGTATCCTCTGAAAAAAAATAACTTACTGAGCACTAATGATGGCAAGGTGCTGCATAGAAATCAAAATAGAAAATCTGGCAAAACTGAGCATTCTTTCATGTACATGTTCTAACATGAATGAAACATGTAACACATGTTAGAAAGTAATGAAACAAAGTGAATATTGCTGCAAAGGAGAAAAAAATCATTAACAAACATAGTACAGCGATATGAATTGATGGAAAATCTGACAGTCACCTTCTCTCGCATGGCCTCCACCTTCTCCTTGAGTTTGGGAACCACATGGTTTGGAGGCAAACCTTTCTCCAGCTGATGCACCGACTTGCCGTACTTGGCGACGTTTGTCGACAACTCCTCTGGATCAAGCCCATTGAAGTCAGCCTATGGAGTAAAAAAAAAAAAAAAGAGCAATGGAAGTGCAAAAATGTTGGACTTTTTTTTTTTTTTTTTTGGGGGGGGGGGGACACAAGCTGGCATCGTGACATAGGACCTTGTAGCATAGCTGCTAACAGTACTTACCCACGATAATGGCGACGGTTTTTGCATTAATTACTTTTAAGGCTATGATTGAGTTAATACATCTTTTGGAATTGGTCTGAGACACCTTGCAGGTCCAAGCCTTCACTTACAGAGGTGCAACTAGAAATGGAATGAGAGTCCTTAAATGATATCTCATGTGGGTTAACATTTCAAGATATTCTTTTCGCAGTAACAATGTAACATTACGAGAACAGATTTAATGAAAGCAAGAGATTATCAAGCAGAGGGGTGAAAGATATGGGGTATGAGTTTTCTTCAATTTGTCTCCCTCTGTACAAATGACATGTGTAAGATCGCAACTGCTGATCTACATTTTCAACAAACATGTTGGAAGAAAGTAACCAGCGGGAATCGAACTTGTCATCTACTGCTTTCTGAGCAGCGACACTACCACCAGGCTGTCCCTGGTTGTTGGCAATGACACAATGAACTTGGAACAAATGCCCAAGCTTCAAATTTCCGACATTGTTAGGTTGAGTAGTCTAAGGCGGACAAGGCATATTGAATGTTAAAAATGTAGATCAGCGGTTACAATCTCACAAATTTCATTTGTACAGATGGAGACAAATTTAGTGTTCTTGTTATCTTCCTACAATGGGAAAACACACAATGCAGCAGTATGTCACCACTCTTACCTCCGTCCATCCATTTGTCATGATGTCCCACTCATCCAGTGAGTCCCACAAAAGCTGCTTGAGTTTCAGCTCTGCGTGTGTCTCCTCCAGCTCCTCATACTTTGTCACTTCCACCTACAGGATTCATACAAGAGTACATCATCTTGGATACACCAGCTTCAAATTCTCTCCTTTGAGCACTTTGTGCATGTATTTCACACATAAGAAAGGCATGCTCTTTTGAGAGAAGAGTCTCAGTGTTACATAGGAGAGGTTTACTGGTTCAAATCTTAGGCTAGACTCAGACTTTCACTCTGGCCTGTGGCACAACTATGGTGGCCAAGGCACTTTACATGGAGGTAGCATATAGTAGCTCCAAAGAGATACTGTACAACATTGAACCCTAAGATGAATAGATAATGGCACAGAGCACAATAATTAAGTCAACTGTGCTGTCACTGCTACTGACATATTGTAATCAGTCATCACTTTCACATCATGCCACATGAAACCTGGTTTCAGTCAAAACATTTTTCTAATGTGGCAACAGCCAGTTGATGTTGCTTTTAGCCTCAGGAGTCTCTGTAGCTTGTTTTTGCCATTCCTACATCTATGATTGTGATAAAGTTTGAGTAAGAATAATTGTCATCACTAATGCAAGGAAAGAAAGAAGTTTTCACACGTTGCGAGCAGTCCACTAAAGTTGATGTGCACATGTAAATAAGAAGACACAGAGCAACCACAGGAACATATTGAAGCATGCCAGAAATACATGCACAAGAGAAGTAGATCAAAATCCCTAACAAACCACATCAGGGTCCCCCTCTCCTAATTAACTATGACAAGGCTCACTGGCCACTATCATTCCTTCTCTATATTTGCAATTGTGAATTGACTGATCAGAATAGTTTATCAATCAGAGGATATAATGGACCGGTAAGGTTACTGTTACAGTGCAGAGGGTAACTTTGTTAATCAAACAGCTATTTACTATTTCATGTCCTTGCCAATTAACCAATCTTGAAATGAGCTACAGTAAACGCACTCTCACGATGGTGCAACGACAATAAGATTGCACTGCTGACCGAGGAAAAATTATAGCAGAAAGGAGATGCTATTCTTTACCTTGAAATTCTTCTGGTATGACTTGAAGGTGAAGGCTTGCTTCTGCAACTCATCAAGGGTGGTGCCCAGCTTGGTCAGGATGGCTTTGACTTTCTCCTTGTCTGCATTCACATCCAAGATTATGGGATTCTGCAATACACCAAAATATAGGAATTTGTTATTGGCATGTTTATACTCTCATACTTTGAAACAGCAAGTGAATAAACTCAAGATGATGGGTCTGTGCAAAAAGTTTCAGTGCATTCATTGTCAAGGGTATTAGCTTTCCTGTATAGGAATGATTGCTGAGCTCTCGATAAGATAAAGGTGTGTTTAAATTTCAAGTATCATCTTGTATGGTGAACAAAGCAAAATATTGAAATCACGAAACATCATCATTTGCTCGATATTTTGATACTTTATTTTGTGAGAAAGCCAATAGATGTAAGAAGCACTTAAAGAAAACACTAGGAAATTTGTATATGTTTTCTCATGGATTGTTGAAAAACTCCTAAATAGAGACATACATTCTTTTAAATATTCTTAAAATCTTAAATTTTCACTTTAAATCACAAAGATGCTACACAAGTGAGCTATGTAGAGCCAACAATCGTGTCAAGACAGATGGGAAACATGATACGGAAAAATTGTTAAGTCTGCACAAAAAAGAAGCCAATATTCACACTAACCTGCGATTCCTGCTTGACCCCCTTGACCTCGCGGTTGAGCTGAGAGATATCCTTGTCCATGTGGTTGCAGAACTTGTCAATGTTGGCGTCCCTCTCGCCCACCGCCTTGTCTATGGCATCCTTGACGGCCGTAACCGAGGGCGACAAGGTCTGGTAGACGGCAAAGTCTTCCGGGGGCGTCGGCACTTGGTACTTATCAATCAGGTCGTACATATCCTTGACGATGTTGGCCTCTGCTTCCAGAGCATCAATCTAAGAGCAGGCAGACGAGAATATATAAACACAAAAACTATTAATAAAAATACAACAAAAAAAAATTAATATAAAATTGCATCCTAAAAAAAATCACTGCTACATCCCTTCGTATAAGAGGAGATGGAACAATAAGGAATTGTTGTTGTTGTTGTTGTTTCATATATATATCACTTCCATACCAGATAACAGCCTTTTCAACAGCACTACCTGTTTACATCACATAAACCACATGTGAAATTTATCAACATCACTCCTCGTATATGACAAAGTGTATCAATCTCGAAATTTTAAAAACATAAATAATATACCACTAGAGGAGAAAAGAGAGAGAGGGAGAATTATGCTATCAAAGAGAGAAAAATGGAGAAAGACAGAGAAGAGCATGATCATTTTGCTTCAAAAAGAAGAGAAAAACATATAGGATGACAAAAGACTCACCCTGAGCTGAATTTCATCCAGGAAGGTGAGGCTCTCCACAAACTCCAGTGTAGTCTGTGGTACCACCTCCAGCTTGTACTGTGCATCTTGGCACTCGGCGATCAGCAAGTCCATCTGCTTCTTGGACTGCTTCGGCAGCATGTCGTTGATGACCTGCGATGAGAGAGAGAGAGCGAGCACAGAAAAATTCAATACCCCACATGCTATCACCATGGAATCTATGATGTGATTAAGTCTGTGATCTAAACGTCAACTCCTGGGTCCAGGAACTTCAAAGGGTACAAAACATAAAGGCTCGAATTCACAAAAGTAGTTTAAACCTGGTTTAAACCTAGACCATGGTCCAAAATAAGCGTGAAATAGGAAAACCTTTGACATGGATGTATGAATGCACGTTTGTTACTGGACGTCTGTTGGTGCATGCAATCTATCAATCGTATTTGCATAAACTATGGTTTAAATTTGTACCACCTTCGTGAATTTGGGCCATACAGTCTGTGAAAAGAGGAAGGGAGTAAGTCGTCTTCTTCAATCTCAAGCCATTCATCATTGTGGAGTGACACTGCAAGACATATTTCATGAATATGCATGTATGCAAATTAATGAATTCATCCAAGGAAAACCATGTGGATGAAAAAAAAAAAAGTTTCTGGAGAGAGAGAGATTGCACACATGATGCTTGAGAAATATAGTTAGTTCTTGTCAATTCCTCCTAAATATTCAGTGGTGCTGAAGCCTATCATTGTTCAGGTGTTGCAAAGATGATGAGTTTCCTTTTGATTACCCCATCTCCTCATTGAGGTTGTTACACATATAACAGCGAATACTGATAAGAAACTGTCTGTCACTGTTTCTACCCCTTCTATTTTTTCCTGACCCCCTAAACTCACATTAGACAAACATGACTAGGTTCTATCATCCCACTGAGAAGTATGCTAGACTAGAGCAACTCACATTGAGACACCGGAGTGGAGACGGGATGACTTTGCTCTTCATCTGGGCGCCGTCCACCAGCAGCATGCCAATGCTGCGACGCTCCTTGATGGACACTGCCTGCTTGTGCTGGGTGTGGTAGCGGTCAAGGGCCTCAGCAAAAAACTGGACATCTGGAAGTGAGAGGAGGATTTATTGCGCTGGGTTAAGATATCAGATCTAAATTCACAAAATGCAAAAATCACAGTAGTAGGTGGTTCCATTCTGTTTTCGTTATCGCTGATATTGGTCTGATCATCACTAGGTATTATGGAATCAGTATTTACAAGTGCAGGAAAGTTTCAAAATGACACACGGACATTCAGCAAAAAGAAAGAAAATACTGATGGTAATGGAGACAAAGCACACAAAATGTGTACCTCTGCATACCTAAAATGCACAACAATCAAGGCACAGCTGATCAAGTTCAATCATCGCACTATTTTTACATGTGCTGTTCTCTGAAAGGACCATGTGGGTGAGAGTTTGGTTGACTGATGGGAGAGACCAGTAATTTTAATATCTATCATGACAGCATGAAGATTTGCTCCAGCCTCAAGTAAATTTCATACTCTGCAAATGGTTTGACAATACACCCATGCAGACTGTCTACTTGAAGATACATTACGTGCAGGTTGGCATAAAAAAAAGAGGAAAATACACTTAGGGCTTATTTCTCTCTCCCAGTAAACTTACCAGGTTCCTGAGCACTGAGAGCATCCAAGTCTGTGCTCTCATTCTCTCGGTAGAACTCACGGAAAGGTTCAAAGGTGTCAGCGTACTGGTTAGCAGCATCAAATGCCTTGTTGACTGCATCCTGCATGGAAAACAGTACAGGAGTACATTGTCAGAGAAGTACAAAGCAAAGTGTTCTCAAAATCAGACAAACCAGTAGTCATTCACTGGTAATTGATGTCATTCTTTTTTCTTTTTTTTTTAATGTCCTATTGATTTTATAGTATCTATTCATTTTATAGTATCTATTCATTTTTTTTTTTAAAAGAATGATCCATTTAATTCAAGTGTCATTATGCTATCATTGCTGATACTTTGAAGCGTACCGAGTGCTGTATCAGATTTGCTTGGGTTGTTGTTTCTTTTTAGAATTTCTGTCCCAGTGAATTCTGTCCTTGAAACTCTATCTTGGTTCAATTCCAAAGCATATGAGGGAGAGAGAGAGATCTCTCTTCTCCACCCCCTCATTCTTTCTATTTCTCTGTAGACTACAATTCATGACTAGGTTCAGGACATTTTCAAGTTTTCAGGTCACAAAGCAAAGGACTTACTCTGATGCTCTGAATGACCCCTTGGAGATGTTTGTCATCCTCAAACATTGTGTCCAGACTTGGGCCATCCCCTGCCGTCTTCTCCTCCAGCTTCCCATTGATGATTGGTCTGCAAGGCAAGAGATGTAGAGGTTATATCATCATCATCACGAAATAACATCATTTACTATTTTGCTAAGAAATAGACCTGTTTAATCAACTATATACATTCAGTCTGATTCTACACCAGAAGTCTGCCAGAAGTTTATTTTGTTGACTGACAATTTCCATTCCCATGATACAACATTTAACACAATCCACCATCAACTGGAGTAATCTTAGTGCTCTGTCCATTCTTACCATGATTTTGAAATCATAAGTTTATCCCCCATATACCCATAATGCACGGGACATTTCTTTTCTCTTTTAAAAAAATATTGCTATTTCTAAATGATATCATAGTACTATCACTTGTAAAATTGCACCTCATATGACTGGTCTTTGTACCCGGGTAAAATTGTGCAAAATTTTGTCATGGCAAATATGGGCGGCAGGAACAAAAAAAAAAGTTTTACCTTGTGAATGCATCAAAGTATGTGTCTGGGACCAGGTTCTCAACACCGAGCACACAGTCCTGGAATCGCTTGATGGTCTCTGCTATCCCGTCCTGGTAGTCATCCACATTAGGACTGAAGAGGATGTTGAGGGGCTCCAGGACAAACTCGGTGAGGTAGAGCGGGGCCAGGACTGGCTGTTCGGTGCCACCGATGCCGTCATCTGCCAGGTTATTGGCTGGGGGGCCACCGTTCACCGAGGCAGCATTGTTGGTCCCACCAACAGTTGTGGCCTGCGTTGAACGGGAAAGCAGATGGTGAAAAAGACGAGAAATGTTTTCATTTAATACAAATCAGATGATGAAATCAGGCACACTTCATATCTGGTTCATTTATAGTATTCCATAGCATATTTGCATCTCTCAGTGTTTCTGTGCTCATTAGGGTATGTAAAGGACAAAGGTATAATGTAGATCCTCAATCTTAAGGTCTGCCATCTACTAATACATTTGTGGCAGAGTTCTGAATTCCATGTCAACTGGCAATCACGGCTGTAATATCAACAAAACATGCATTTTGAAAATTATTAACAGAGAAAAAATGGGGAGGGGGATGTCATGAATACTGGTACGCAGAGGATGAAAAGAAATATGAAGGGAAATAAACAGCTTCAGGTGTAACCACACTATCAACAAGAGTATCTCTGAAATCTTCTCATTTTGAGTCTGAAGTCAGAACTCACTTTGTCATCATCTTTGTCCTCCTCCTCTTCCTCCTCCCTGCCCTGGATCTGGGCCAGGGTCGGGGTGTTCTGCAGCTGCTCTCTCAGGTAGTTGAGCAGGGTGGTGACAGAGTTCACAGCCAGCACGTGCATGGTGTTCACGATCAGGTAGTCGGCCAGGCGGATGAAACTGGTGGGGGGGGGGAAAAAAGACAAATTAATGTATCACATAACACACTGGAGAGAAAAATGGATGAGCACTTTGATCAAGAGTAACAATCAATTGTAAATAATTGCTAATTTTGAAACAACCATTCTGATTGGCTCAGGGTCTGCCCTATTAAGAAGACATGCATGCAACAATGATTTTGATTGGCCAGTGACAATCAGTTGCAAGTTGCGTTTAAACGCAAAGTTTCTAGCAACGGGGCCTAAGTCATGTTAAGCAGCATCTTATGAGAAACTTAATGGATGGCTGTCTCCATTTTATGACCTTACTGTTACTTGTCCTGTGCTTCACACACTAGCTCTGTCTGCAAAATGACAGTTTTTCATGTTCACATGCATGCCACCTATTTACTAAGATTACAGAAGATCATAATGTTCTTGGAAGGCCCTATAAACTGAAGTAGTAGATGAATTTGTCATTCATTTATCCCCCAAACCCCACTTTTTATGTTTTTGCTGACTTTTGAAAATATATCTTTAAAAAGTGTAGTCATATATAATTTTGTCAATCCCTGTGAGCTTTACTGTTATCATACAATGTATATTAAATTTTCTTTCTTGTATTTTCATCAGCAGAACAACTTGGACACTTAGAAAATGCCATCACAATACAACAAGTGCTTATCACAGCCTAATATTTCTTTTTTCTTTGTGTGGGTTTAAGGACTGCTACAATGGCTTTATAAAAGTAGCCCTCTTATTCGGTCAAAGTGAGGTATATAAAAAGACAGAGAAGTCTACAGACCTTCCCCTCCCACCCCTTCCCCATCCCAATGGTACCATGAAGATGAAGACTCTCACCATGTCAACCTCCTGCAGTGACTTCGCTTGTTGGCTTGCTCCGTGTACGTCATCTTGTCTGGGGCATCCTGGTAGAGATCCATGTCAAAGTTGCTCTGCATCATGTAGCTGGAGTCGGCTGTACCAGGAGGCACTCCGTCTTCTGTAGATAGGGAGAATAAACAGACCCTTGAGAGAAGAGGCAGAAAATGTGACTCTAAAGGCATGTCTGTATAGTTCCTATCACATGTCCCATATATGCAGCGTACCAGATAGGCGACATGTGTGACATTGCAGGCTACAACCTTAACAAATTCCGACATTCATGATTTTTTACATTGTTCTTGTTTTTACCATAATCACTTTTCTGTCTTCATTTCTTTATTTGTCTTGTTTGTTTTGTTTTGTTTTGTTTGTTTTTAGTTTTTTTTTGTATTTTTTTGTTTTTTGGGCTTTTTTTTTCTTTTTTTGCTGTTATGACTGTGACTAGAAGATAAAGAGAACACCACTGAGATTGATATTTATTCTTGCATGAGGAATTAGCAACGAAATTGAATTTAAGAACTCATGTGCATGATCACAATCACACTTTCTAACTGCCTGCAGAATAGATGACATTTCACAGAATCAAATTTGAGAGTCGATGCTTTTACTGGGACAAAATAGGAACATTACAAGTCACTGCTAAAACTGTTACCATAGTTTGACTGTTCCCAGGAAGTTTCAGTAGTAAACTGACATAAAAAGGGAGGACTTGTCCAAGGGGAAAGGAATCTGCATGAATAACAGTCAATGACCAATGAGAGCTTTACCCTGTTGAAAGCAATGGAAAGGAAGTTTCAGAAAGAAGTGGAGCCTAGAAGCCTGAAAAGGGAGAGACAGTTTGAAATTCTGATAAATAAACTGGAGGTTATGTTGAATCAATACCTCCGGGAGTGTCGTTGTCCAGGAAGTAGTCGTCTGGGGTGAAGCCAGCTTCCAGGAGGGCGGTCCTACAAGCACTCCTCACCACCTCCTTCACCAGCTCACGGAACTCAGCCAGACGACCAGACACCTGCGAGGGACAGATATGGAAAAAAAACAAATATGCGTCTAGACATCTGTCTCTCATTGGGGGAGGGGCATTAGATAATTGGAACAGCATAAAAGGAATAAATCTGGTGTTTCTGGAGATTTTTGTCTTTTGAATACTGTTTGGGCACATAGAGAGCCACATATAAATATGACACGAATTGAATTCTGCCCCTCTTGACAGCAAGAACTTCACAATAGTCAGGCACGTGCTGTGTGTTCATGCATAATAAATGGTATCATAAGTGCATAATGGTATCATAATGATTAGGCTTGAGCATTTGAGCAGATACCCAATTACAAATGACACATGAAGTACTTGAAATAGCAGAAGTCTTCCCCAAGTTTATTAAAAAGACTACAATTCCATCTGACAGTTACCATTTACTTGAGCAGTGGCCTTCTTGTAAAAAGCCAGGCTCACAAGCATTGACAATGCTTACAGGAAAGCATAAAAGGTTGACAAGTAATTGGTACCTATTTCTTCTGTAAGCTTTGCTAGACTGTAGGTCTTCAGTTTTCAGGTATTAAAAATAACAGATGTAAGTAATATTAAATCAAAATCATCTTCTGCCCAGGTCTCTCAGTCTGGCTGGTCAATTGAGCTGAGACCAGACTGACATCAGGGGTGTCAGAAACACATCCACTTCAGGGGAATTACCATTACTGCAAATTACTCATTATGGTACATTGTCACAATTATATACGTGTAAAACAAGAATCAATTATTGCACAAACAAACAATGGTCCTAATAGTGGAGCTAGCATGCCTCCCAAATGTTTTAGGCATTGTACTTTGGTTAGTGGTACGGCGTCGTGGGAGTGCCAAATCAAGTTGTGCTATGTGCAATCTCGAGCTCCTTAACTAATACATAATAGCTTTGAGAATAGCAATGTCACTTGCCGTGCAATTCACAAATTGCTCTTTACATAGGCTATGACTTCTAGAAATGCTTGCAGAAATGAGCCGCTACAGTCTACTGCATGATTATGTAATATTCAGAAAGAATGAGAGTGTGCATGCAAGAGTCCTGCAGTCATTCCAAGGGAAGTCCCATACCTCATTCAGCTGTGTGAACTGAGCCATAGTGAATTCATTGAGTGTGTAGGTGTGGCCTTTCTCCACCTTGCAGAGACCCATGTCACTGATGCGGTAGCACATCTCTCTCACGTTCAGCAGAGCTGGCCTCAGGGACTGGGGTAAAGAGAGAGCGTATCTCATGTTATGACATTCCTTTCCTGCAAGTAACATGCATGTAACTTTACTCTCTACACTTCTCAACTTGACAATATCACTTCACTCCATAGAAAAACAAGGGTACATTCTTAGACATTCCAGGAATATACTAAAATATCTTTGAGGGATAATTTTCAAAATAATTCCACTGATGATTGTTGTTGTAGTTGTTGTTGTTGTTGTTGTTGTGGTTTTTTTTTTTTTTGGTTTGGTCTTGGTTTTTGGAGGGTGCCCTTAAAACTCACAAGTCTCAAATATGTAATATCAAAATTCTAGGTGTTTAGATATTGAAGCAAACACTGCATTTTATTTTTTCTAAACTTAAAGAGGTTTCCATGTATACATACTAACATCTAGATGCCACTAGAACTCAAGTGTGTTGGGATAGAAAACCTTGTCTTAGCTTATGTTGGTGTCACCTGCTACAACAAATGTTCACCTACCATGTGCGATCAAAAGTCCCTACAGACTCTCAATGTGAGGTCTTTATAATTTGCCAAGCAGGTTGATTCAAATCACTTACAGCGTTGACAATGAAGAGGTTCTCCTGGAGCTGCTTCTTGCAGGAGGTGAGCCGGCGGGAGCGCACGTTTTTCCTCCACGTGGAGAACGCCTTCCACTTTCGGAACAGCGAGAAGAGGGGGATTTTGATGAGCTTGGTGTAGTAGTGATACTCCTGCTCCCAGCGGTTCAGCTCGGTGAACTCTGCCTCGCTGCCATTCCTGACTCTGGTCACACCTTTGCGGCTGATGGTGTAGTAGTCCGGTGCATAGATGTTGTTGTGTGACACAATTCTGCAGGAAACAAACACAGAATACGGAAAAATGTTTGCAAGTGAGTTGAAGTCTTTGCTCAGTCATTCCTTAAATAGACAAATCATCAGGCTTTACTCAAGTCTTTTATACATGAAAAAACCCTGAGTACAAAAACCCTGTTCATCTGTGTAACATCCTACGCTTCCATGTCATGTGAATTACAAAAGATCATGAAGGAAAATTATGGAGTAGGGTGATAAAGTATGAATGAGCGATTATGAACAGAAGAGCTCTTGAGAGTAAAAGAATGTGAGAGCATTCGGCTTACTTGAGGTTATATGGATGGTACATGATGGATGACTTTGGCACTGCTGGACTCATGTAGAGAAAACCGAGTCGAGGCTTTTCCCTGATGGCCTGAATGATGGCAGCCATATCACTCAAGCCGACCAGCATGTCTGACCCTTGGGCCCCTGTTGGCAGGGACATGGATACCCCCTTGCTCTGTCCCCGTGGACTAGCATCCTTGGGTTCCTTTGGTGGTGTGGGTGAGCGAAGTGGGTGGCCACTGAGTGACTCCTGCAGGTTGAAGGTGAGAGAGATATTAAAGCTTCATATAAATCTTTGGTTGCTTAAATTTAGGTACAACAGTAAAGTATTCAGCCGGGGAGGGGGGACAACGAAAGACTTAAAATAATTTGATGATACAAAAGGAAAGCACAGTGATGTTGAATAAGGCTGTTTAAGAATGTCAGTAACTGAAAAGTGGCGTACAGTTTTTATTACTGGTACCTTGAGGAGTATTTCATTAATGCCATTGATTTATCAGGCAACAGTTGCAAAGCGCTGTGACAGGTACAAGAGACCAGCAATTTGCACGAAACACACCTGTTTCTGCCTCAATTCATCTGGCAGGTCTGGCAAGGGGGACGCTGAGGTGGGTCGGTCAAGCGGTTCTACCGAAGTGCACCTCTTGGACTTCTTGGAGTCGGGCTCCCCTACACTCTGGGCGGGTTGGGGAACAAGGTGGCCCTTGGCTGCTAATGCTTCCGCAGCCTTCTGTCTGATATACTCTGGCTGGTTCTCTGCTTGGAACTTTGCGAGCCCAGGCTGGCATGGAAGTGATATGGGGGTGAAGCTAGTTAGAGAAGTTGCTGAAGGATGCACTCTTTAGTTGAAGTGTAATACTGCAGCATATAGCACTGCACTGTATACATTTCAGGTCAACAACAATATACAATAAAGGACAGACATCTATAAATTTGTCTGATGTGCTCAAACATATCATCTCATGCATATGCTACTGATATGAACATAACACATATTATCCTATGGTACTCAATATCATTAAACCAGTTTTAAATATCTAAAGTGAAAATCAACTTCATGATCAAGTTGACTTTGATGATACAGTTAAATCAAGCAAAAGAAAGTGAAGGCAAGCTCCATTACAAAAAACAAATAAAACATACAAATAATTGTGGAAGTGACAGTCACATTCGAAGAAATTTATGACAATTTGAAATTTCATAACTTTCTCGTTCTTTCATGTGAGGTTTATAAAATGTATACAAATCATTGTGCGAGCAATAATCTCTGTGATTAACTGTCATATTCACAGAAATTTTTGACATTTTTTAAATCTCATAACTTTCTCTTTCTTTTATGTGTGTAGATAAAATGTTTTCTGTCAAGTCAACTTGATCACATGATAGGTATTATTTTATCATATTGATGGCTGAATGATAGTGGAGCTGCTCATGCTGCTATTGGTACATATATATCAACACTAAAAATACTAACTAATGACTGTGATAATACATGACAGCAAGAATGTTTTATGAAGTTCACTTAGTATCAGTGCATTTGTATTTACATACTATTTCATACCTGTTCAGTTATCTATGACAAATACATACGATACCTTTATGATATGATAGTATTGATACTTCACATGGGATGTTGTATGCTACAAAGGAATGCATTATCCTGTATTTTTCATCTGAATTTAGATAAAAACAGACATTAACTGCTGGATCTTAGCATCAGTCAAAACCAAACGACTGCAAGATTTCAACTGCATGTTGCAGGCCAGCACATACCAGGGGCTCTAGTTTGGCTGTAGTGGGTTTTGCCCTGGTGATACGCTGCGCTGGTGTTGTCCTTGCAAACTTCAGGGCTTTCTTGTTGACAGAAACTTGTTGCGGGGCGTAGGAATACAGTCGACCTTTGAGCTTTTCTGGGTCCACTCCTGGTAGATTAAAGTTCTTTGTAGGTGAACCATTGGCCCGACTGTTGACCCCATTCAGCCGTCCATTCATCCCATCCATTGACTGTGACATAATTACAAGCTGTGCCCCCTGGTTTCTTCTTTTTTACCTGTTTACAGAAGGGTCTGTAAAAAAAGAACATGAATTAAAAAGGTAGGATATTAGATATCTCTGCTGTGACTTTTCCATATACCAGGCAACTGAGGTATGGTTGAGGGGTCTAGATATCGCGCACGAAAATTTGAAATGCTCTTATAATAGAAGTTATTCCATAATCGTACCTGAATTTCTCAATGAATATCACGAAAATGCAGAAAAATCACCTCCCAGAATCTCCTGATGATACGATGACGGAGTAGTGCGCTGTCGCCGTTTGTATGTCGGACTTAATTTTATGCGTTCAATTTCTCGGGGTATGTAAAGGTCGCGCAGCTGCCCTATGTAGTTTCATGCGTGAAAGTGTCTGCCCCTCTCTGCGGCTGTAACGTGCTTCGGCTTTCGTAGAATATCATAAACGATCGATCGAACAAATTACGAATTCTATCGGCTACGATCATACGAACGAGACAAGCGAGACGACACGTCTAGGCTACAACATCCTTAAAAAAAAGATTTTAAGCTAAGGTAGGTAAATTATAAGGTAAAAAATTGGAAATTTAGTGAAAATTTTATTCCAAAAAATTGGAAATTTAGTGAAAAATTTGTTTGAAATCAAAATTTCTTACCTGCTTCCTCCTCATGCTTAGCGGTTGTCAGGTATGTTTATTCCATGGGCGTATCGGCAAATTTTGCGCTTAGTCCTACGCGTAATATTGCTTGCTTTACGCAGTTACGCTATGCGCGATCATTAGGTCCCTGCGCGAGACCTAGTACCCTTAGACTTAGCCCGACCAGACGCTGTTACGCTATGCGAAAACAGCGTCTGACGAGCGCGGCATGCAGCCTCAAAGTGAGGAACCTCAACACAACTACAAAACTTAGGAAAATGTATACTTTTCTCCTTTAAACAGAATACTTTACTCACGTTAAATGCATGTTTCTATTACAGAAGAATAGTTCGCCACACTGGGTCCATGGAGACCACTTGCGATAAGTCCGTGGAACAAATAAATGACACTTTCTGGCGCAATTCCTGACCGTCGGTACGTCGCGACGTACCATGTACAGCGACTGGGCTGTGTATAGTTAGGCCTGGCGTGAAAGATTGTGTACCGTGTGGACATGCTGGATATGATGATCAATTTCGGTAAGTTTCATTGCGTACATTTGAATACTGATAGCATCAGATGTAGAGTAAATATTGAAAAGTATACTCGTTGAGTTTGAGGTGACAAAAATGATGTTAAGTATCAAAATTCAAAGCTATCGTAATACGATTACGTCGCTCTCCTAGTGGTTGGTGGTCGCGCGCGTACAGCCCTGTCGCGACGTACCATGTACAGCGACTGGGCTGTGTATAGTTACCTTAGACTCTACTATACATCGCTACATGCATATATTTCATACAAAAGAAAGCCATTGCAGGAAAGGTAGTTGATCTACATAAATGTACATAGACCCTATACCTAGACTAGGTGGTCAATGAGTAGAATACGATACCGAGTCGATAGTAGTAGACTCACGAAACCTAGTGTAGGAACCTATTCTAGTATAGATAGCATACAGGATTTTGGCTTCACAAAGCCGGGCCACTCCACTTATTTGAGTCCATATTGGCATTGCCTCCTTATTCTTGTAAACAGCTTCCTATTCATACTTGTAACAATGTCACAGATTTGTACTAACAGGCACTTTTATGCATGAGGAGCCCAAACAAGTCCAAGACGTCCAAGTTCGGCACTAGATTTAGACAAATACACACCTATCACAGAGGGGCCTAGATTTCTAATCATTTTCTGTCAAGCCTAAGCTAAAATAGAACAAGCAGCTTGTTGAGCGTTTGATCTTTCTAGTTTGTGATCTATGCCGGTACGCGGTGTAGCCCATATCAGATCGCGCTGCTCTGCTCTGCGCCCCAGTCCGTCAGACACCAGCAGAGGTAGGGACTGCAGCCCGTAAGTCTCTCGACAGTCTCCGGCGAATCATCACAAGGAGCAGCAGAAACGAGCTCGCGTTAGCTGCTGATTGACATTTGATATACGATCGCGATCGCGACGAATTATCAAATCAAATGTTGCAGTAACAACACCTAGATCAAAAAGAGATAAATGCCAACCATAAACAGAATCCAAGAGAAAGTGAGAGTGTAGGGCAGGTTTCAATGCTTACCCAATGATTTACCGTTCGTTCGAAAATGCCATCCAATTCTCTTCGCATCGTTTACTCCGCCATGTTGATTCGCTTCTTCGGACCATGGCAACACAAGTTGACGAAGTTTGCCGAAGTTGCCCGATGCTAGATCCTTTTGGGATCGACAGATCCGAGTTCACGCATATGTTTGCCTCCCTCAACGTTCATTTACCATACAATGTTTTTGTAAACGTACCGTACGTACCATGTACAATGTACCACCATCCATCCACCACCACCCATACGGAGGCCCCTGCATGTTCCCTGGCCTTCTCTTCGGCTCGCTGGCTCGCTCTATCTGAAAAATCTAGCTGTCACTGCGGTGCACATAATGCACAACACAACTAGCTTTTAGTTTGATTTGCAAAGGCGTAAAGTCAGCATGAATTTGTGGGCCATCGGAGAGAAAGACATGCTTACACAGAAAATCTTCCTCCCCAACTTGATCACCAGCTCCAGCTAGACAAGCAGGAGTAAAAACCACCGTTTAGTTGTAATAACGCTAACGTTAATATTAATACACAGCTCAGCTCCGAAAAATTTGCCCTGACCTGAGCTGAGGTCACCCAGTGAGGAGCTTCAGTTTCATTCAGATGTTGGCCGACAAAAGCGATGTGGTAAATGCCGTAAATGCATGAGAAGGTAAATAGACCATCTACTCTGCTGCCTGACATATAAAGGTGATATATATACATTTAAAGGTGATGTAAAATTCTGTGCAAGTAATTATATTTGTTTGTAAATTGGGAGCCGTAAATTGTAGCACCGGTAATCATGGTCATGTTCTGTTACAATGTAGTTGTAACGTTAGAAATAGTTCATAGTTGTCAGTTTCTAGCAATAGCAGTGTCCAGGACCCATAACAGTAACACTGTTAGATCTACAATATACAAGGTCAATGGGACAGGATAATTTAAGTAACGTTAGAGTTCTATTCAAACACTAAACGGTAAAAGCTAATATTAGAAGACGTCTAGAATAGAAACTGTGTAGACAGATGAATCTGTCTGTCCGGAGGAGTCTTTTATTTTTTTTACTTTATCAGTCTTTATTCCGTGAAGCCAGACGCAGTCTCCACAGAACATATCCCCGATGACCAGATACAACTGATCTTTCGGTCAAGATGACCAGAAACTGTCTGTAGCTACTGTACTCAATAGGCGTTTTCACATCAGCCGATAAGAATCCAAGCTCGAGATATTTTTCGCGATCGCAATTTAGCGTGCTATTTCATTTCCTATTCACATCAGCCCGAAGAGAATTAGCCTGAAATTTTTTTCGAGCTAATTCGACAGCTGAGCATGCGCAAACAGTGTCGGGTATACCAGTAGATCTAGAGCGCGCACTTTCAAAAAAATTCCCCGCGTGATCGCCATTTATGTGTGCGGGTTGCCTCAACCGATTGATCGATTACACCACGCGATCTCACTGATTTCCTGCTCTAGATTTGTTCAGTTTTGTGTTTTATTGTATTCATTCATTGGTCATGGAAGTTGACGAAACCCTGCATATCAAGTAATATTATGATGCGAAAGAGAAGACATCATGAGGAGAGGAATCATGAACGATGCTTCGAATTTTGTGAAGAGAAGGAACCGCTCATTTCTTCTCCTCACTGCCATGGTGCATTGCCGGTCGGATCACACACGCTTGCAAGGCCTGATGGGATGCATCACGCTAATTTCTTGAGGCGATTTCACATTATCAAATAGCGTGCTAGTTTGCAAATTATCCCGCTATTTGCGGAAATTTCCCGAGTTGGACTCGAGAAATTTTCTCAATCAGAGCGATAAAATTAGCGCACTAATTTGTATTCACATTTATTATCAAATAGCGCGCTATTTTGTGATTGGGTTAATTTCCCAAGTCAGAAAATAGTGTGCTATTTCAAAACATCAGGCTGATGTGAAAACGCCTACTGGTACTACTTGTGTGAACAGCAGTCTGCAACTTGGTGCGAGTGTTGCTTTGTTGATTAACAATCTACCTTGTTGACATTACAGCAATCTGTGTTTAATAGTTTGAGAGGCATTCACACTTGTGTACAGCAACAGGGCTGTGTATTGTTTGAGAGGCATGTGATTATGATTGTGAGTGACATGTTTATAATGGGCTGACTCTTGCTGACTCTTGTGATACGAAACATTAATCTTCTGGGTCTCTTTGTTAATTTACATTAGTCCAGTTGCCCACAACCCTTTTATTTGTGAACTGTATCCACACACAGGAGTGCAATACGTAGATCTACAAACATTTATTTTATGTGCCACCATTTACATTGTCATTTCATGCCACAAAAATAAAAAAAAAAAATGATAAGAATAAAGAGAAAATCACTTGCCTGCAAATGAAGTGCTTTAAATTTCTTAACTGCACTAACTATACACAGCCCAGTCGCTGTATTAAGAGCGACAGGGCTGTACCGGAACGGCCCACAACACAAAGAGAACTCAGCAGTCGCTTTACCATCGCTTTGAGGTTTGATACTTGATGTCAGTTTTTGTCATGTCAAACTCATTAAATGTAATCTTCATTAATGACGCTACATAGCTTTGTTATCGATATTGACATACACATTTCGCAACTTACTGAAAATGGAGATTATATGCAGCATGTGCGAACGGTACATCTGATAATCGAGAGTTCACGCGATCGGACCGTGCGTGTTGCTATACAAATGATGCACAGGATAGAGTGCATTAGTGGCGTATAGCGCACTCGAGGGTATTTACAATTGTGAAACATGCACGAGGCTTCGCCTCGTGCATGTTGCACTACATTGTAAATACCCGAGAGTGAGCTACGCCTCCACTAACGCCACGAAATAATCCTGTGCATCATTTGTTTTATAAAATGGGTCAAAAATTCCAAAACTAACAGTATTTTTCAGCGTTTTTCACGTACCTTTGTGGGTCAAGACGTCCGAAGATGTTCGTCCCAAACATTTACGCACGTCGCACTCGGAAATCCCGCACATACAGTATAAGTATGATGGGGGGTTGGGTCTCCGGACACTTAAGTTCCCGCATGAAAACTTACTTATTTTACATAGAATATGCACCCTTTACCTTAAAGATAATAAAAAGTTTTGGTACCTCAAAAGTTTCCCTGAATTTCCATGTTTCAGGTTAAAGTATCTATCATATAACTAACACTGTGAGACTTACTTGCCCCAAAGTGCTCTCATTTCTTAGTAATCATGCAATTAACTGCGACCAGCAGCCCCATACGCATAGCGTAATGGGGCTTCGCATTGTAGCATTCAGGATCATGACAGATTTAGTATCGCGGGTAAATATCAACTTAAAATCCACAAAATTCTTCAATTTGAAGACTTACCAATTAAGTTGAAGTCTTCAGGCTTCGGGCAACGTTTGGTTCTGCCAATAGTCCCTTTCTGTTCGAATTGATGACTGAATGTGACTCTGTCGAGAGGACCTTGGGAGAGCTACATACACTGATTACTACGACCAGCGCATACGCACACATCACATGCGAACAAATTTCAAATCCATGAACGGATAAGATGTTTGTGTGCGCATGCGCTGGCCGTCAATTCAGTGTAGCTCTCCCAAGGTCCTCTCGACCGAGTCACATTCAGTCATCAATTCGAACAGAAAGGGACTATTGGCAAAACCAAACGTTGCCCAAAGCCTGTTTTCAATACTTCAACTTAACTGTTAAGTCTTCAAATTGAAGAAATTTTTGGATTTAAAGTTGATATTTACCCGCGATACTAAATCTGTCATGATCCTGTAAGCTACAATGCGAAGCCCCATTTAGCTATGCATATGGGGCTGCTGGTCGCAGCTAGCTACACAGTGTGCGTATGGGGCTGCACACTGCTGGTTGCAGTTATCTCGCACAATACGTGTACTACCTCGCCGCCGTCGTACGGCGGCGGCTCTGGTACGAAACCATTATTGAATGATTACTAAGATATGAGAGCACTTTCGGGCGAGTAAGTCTCACAGTGTTAGTTATATGAAAGGTACTTTAACCTGAAACACAAACTAAGACAAGGAAATTCAGGGAAACTTTTGAGGTAATACCAAAATTTTATATTATCTTTAAAGACTTCATATAGACTCCTCATATAGGCCTACTAGACAACATACTCTGAAAACGGCATGAGGATTAACCTGCTAAATCGTTGGTTGCCCTTCAAAGTGACTCCATGTACGCGTCCGGTCCCACAACGCTTGGTCTGCTGTACTGTACAAAGTGTACGTAAGAGTATACGCACGCCCAAGGCACGCCACACATGTTATGCACAAGGGAAGAAAGACTGGCCAGCCGGCAGCCCGAACTAGAAGTTGTTTACAGGATTGACAGCGCGTACTGTATGTATGCAATTCAAAGGAGACGCCGCGCGCACAGACGATCGGCAATAGGATTTAACACGCAGTGCGATGGGACTAGAATAATCAAAGAACATGTGACTCATTTCAGCGATTCCTATTGGCTACATTCATGAACCCATTTTATAATACCGAAGAGCGCACGCACTCAGTAGATCGCTGCACTTCCAGCCACGCATGTGCGCTCATAATTTGCATTTGCTGAGTGGTCAATGCGCCATTTTGAATTCTGCAACGATGAACCCCGACGGTCGGGGATTGTGCTAGAAAGTGCCATTTTTTTTTGTTCAATGGACTTATCGTTAGGGCTCTCTATGGACTTATGTACAATTGTACCTTCTGTAATATAAGCATGCACTCACGAACTTACAAAACTTATTGTTATAAGTTTTGTAGTTGTGGTTCCCCACTTTGATGGTGAGGCTCTGTCTGTCTGACACTGTGCAAAGCACAGCATCTGGTCGGGCTAAAACTGCGCATGCCTAAAATAATTTCCAGAGCATGGACCCAGTTATCTGAGCGTGGGGAAACACTGATGTTGGGAGTTGCATAAGGGATTGAAAAAAATTGACGGTTTCATTGTGTGCAGTTCACACACATTGCACAGGGTATCCGATATTTTGTGGCGAGAGATTTAAAAAAAAATCAAGCTGGATTAATTTTTGCATCTGATTCTCAATGTGCACTACGAGAATGAACTTCTTTTTTCTTTCTTTTTTTTTTTTTGATCCATGCACATGAATTCACACTTCTTTTTTTTTCTTTTTTTTTGTACATTGCATTGAAAAAAGCATGAATAAAAATATACAAACACTTTAGTTTCAAGTGCATGTGAAAAGGTGTGTTGTGTGTACAGTTTAGCCTTGCCTGATGTCTGTAGTGTGCTGCTTGTTTTCACAAACTACACAAAGTGGCCTCTGGATTTGTCATTATCAATCATTTAGAAAAATGTTAGGTTTGGTTTTAGTATCCATATTACCGGTATTGTGTCATTTTTCTTTGTACATGTAAGTCTCCTCTCTCTCTTCTTTTCCAGTTTAGTTGTTGTACTTGTTGCATAAATTATTGCACACCTGGCTTTGCATTCTGCTGTTCTACCCACCTGTTTTGTTTTGTTTTTTCATGCAGACTTACTGAATTCCATACTGAATTCCATTCCATACTGAATTCTGAAATGCCCATAGACTTAATGGAAAGGCTACCAGGTTCCCATACGGAATGGGTTAATTAACAATTGGTTGATTGCCCTTGAACTAGGTGATACGGCCTTATGTATCAGTATCACCTTATCAGTATCACATTTATGTGTCTATTACAGTGACATCGTGCCGCAAACACTGCATGGGAAAAAGCTGAAACTGCCAGCTGGTGATTGCCTGCATCTGTTTCACCAGGGAGGTCCCACCTCCCTGGTTTCACTCTCCAACTACCTATTTGCACGTGATAGCTACATCAGGGCAAAGCTTTAATGACGAGTTCACTTTAATACATTATGTACATGTACATGCAGATTGAGAGATAGCAGCAATATTAGTAGAACATCAGTGACATTCTATAATCCATTCCAAAGTTATAAATGAACTTTTGAAGTTTTATTGCCACCATTGCTGGATGAGAAGACTACTACAGCATGCGATGTCACATGCGTAGAATGTTGTAAGAAAATAAGAAAATTCAAGATATTTTCACCTTCCTCGATTATTAAACTTAGAGCATTTGACTTGCCTCTTTCAGATGGCAGGGGAATGATATTACCCTTAAAATTCATCAGTAACAAGTTGAGGGAATGTGCACTTTAAAAAAAAAAAAAATGTTGTTTGGAATTCTTTTTAACTTTCCTGATATCGTTCTATGCATGTGACATCATAACCTGGAATAGTCTTCTCATCCAGCAATGACTACGGTACACAGAACATTCAGAACTTTTGAACGGATTGTCTGATTTTCCTCAAATTTTCACTGATGCGTTCTATTGAAATTGCTGCACTCATTCAATTCACGGTTTTAAACTTGTTGAAAACGAGTCCTGAGCATACTCGGATAGGTGTCTATGGGAAATGTGTGTTGTAGCAATATCAGCCAGTCCCCTTAAGCTTTGCATGGAGATGCTGTTGACAATGTGCTTATTAATACAGCCAATAGGCACTCACTATACACAGATTAGATTTTACCACGGGATACAAAATAAGTGGCCACTGGCCATGTTAGACAGGTGGCCACTATAATGCACAGAATCTTCAACATGGCTTTTCTCACAGGGAGTTTTTTCAGGGGCCGTATACTGTAGGTGGCCACTTGGACAGGTGTCTACTAACTTAGGCAGGTTTGGCTGTAAATACCTGCTAGTAACCATTGTTAGGATTCAGTGCAATTTGGTGGGAAAAACACAGAGCTGGAATAATTGTTGTGTATCAGGGAAGTAAAATCACATCTAAGACATTGATGGTGTTCATACTTACATTATGTACCCATCACTAAGGATACAAATAAATCTAAAACATGTATGACTAGCCATAAACATTAATATTACCCGAGGTACTAAAAGAGAAAGAAGGAAGAAAATATTACATTTGCTGATTGCCAAGAACTGACTGCAAGATAACCTGTAGACACCAAGATAAAGCTTGAAATGGCTAATCGTGCCAGATTACCCTTACTGGGGTTTCCTTTCACCCATGGCTAGATGTAAAATGACCTGATAATAGGTGTTGTTTTTTCCTAAACATAACTTGTCTAGAAGTAAAATGACCTGATAATAGCGATTTTTTTTTTTTTTCACAAACATAACCCACATTGCACCCACCATGCACTAACGATACAGTCTGATTACAATGTTGAAAAGCCTAGTGAAAGCCCTATCTATAGCTCTGGATGTCTTAAACAATTCTGTTCATTCTCATTTAATGTTTCATTGACAAAAATAGTCAATCTTCAAGGGATAGTATAGTTTTGGTTGAGACCTAATTTCAGGTTTCTCACATTTTTTGGTGAGATAATGAGAAACCTTTTATGAAATATGAAAGAGCATGTAATTCTATGACGAATTCAACGTTTATTTGATGAAAATTGGTTTTCAAATGGCTGAGATATCCAAAAAAGAGCGATTCTAATAAAGTGTGGGACCCACACTTTATTACGATCGCTTTGTTTTACTTTGTTTTTGGATGTTGCAGTCATTCCAAACCCGATTTCCATCAAATAAATTTTGAATTCCCCTTAAAATGGTATGCTCTGTACTATAGCATAAGTGCTTTGTTGGTATCTCGCAAAAAGTTTAAAGCCAAATTCTCATCTCCACCAATACTGCACTATCCCTTTCAGTATCCAAAGTACATCGAATCTAAAAATTACTAGACATTGCCTGACATCGGGTGATTTGAAGTTCAGAGCTATTTCAGGCTGGTGTTAGTGCCATCTCATCGCTCACACTGAAGATGATCCCAAACTTGAAGTCAGTCACTGTCAGGTTGACCTCAAAATTAAGATACCCCATTTATACACAAAGTTTGGTACAGGAGCGCTCATGAAACACTCTGACATACTGTAAAACAAGGAATGTTTGTGTCGCATACCACTTCAGGAGTGCTCTAAACATTGATGACTGTTTATACAGGGTACAGAGCACTTCAGGAGCGCTAATACTAATGCAATCCTGGTAGTCGCTCTGTAGTACTCTAGACATGGCCACATAATCATGTAAATCTATGCCTATCTATATTTAGGTGATCCGAGTATCCTCTCGGATCACCTTCTGTATCTGTACTGAATCTTTCTTCTTTCTTTGTTTCTTTCTTTATTTCTCCTCAAAAGTTGTGCAGAGGTTAGCTCAGAAAGTGCATTGCCTCCCAATGTCAAACTTATACCATATACATTGTATGTATCATGTCGCAAAGACGACAGCACAAGTAAAATCAGTGATCAGTCGACCGTGACGTCACTATGACGTCATTATATGAAAACACATTTTCATGCATATCTCATTAATGGAATAGAATATTTCAATGAAATTTACGTCACATATATTTCAAGTCATGCGAATTCTACTCATATTCTCAAAATTCATTTTTGTCTCAAAACGCGCGCGTACGCGTGCGTTGAAATATTTGTATGCTCAAATCGAGCTCAAAATTTTTTTGCGCACGTTTCAGACCATTTGGAGCATTTTTTGAAAAATTGAAAAATTGAACGGACGCGTACGCGCGCGCACATATTCGCACGCACAGCTCATATGAAATAGAAATTTTCAATTTTTTCACACGGATCGGTTGTCCGAAATGTCAAGGAATATTAATACCAAGTTTCAAGTCGATCCGATTCAATATGACGTCATACGGGCCCGTCAAATTCAAAATTCTGCGCGTGCGTCAATGGGGATACACAGTGCAACTATGCCAAAAAACCGCCAATTTTAAAGTGGATTTTACTCGTCAGGATGGATGGTGACCCCCCATTTTCTTGACATATTCTGAAAGCTGATGAGTTGTACATGTCATTTCATGGGCTGGCTATGCTGACAAAATGATTGAAAGATATCAAATTTCTTAATAAAGTAAAAAAAGTAAATTTTCAAAATGACGTCATCAAATTTCAAGTTTGCTCGAGCGTATCTCACTTATCCTTTGCCAGTTTTCACCTAAATTTCAATATGTTGTAGCTTATAAAATGCTCTTTCATAAATGTGATTACACAATTTTGATTAGATGACGACATCACCTCGAAAAAATGGATTGAAGGTAACCTTGTCAAATTTGACCAGTTTACGTGTAATCTCTATGGGAGTGCAATTTTTATGGAAATGAAAATTGACATGACTATCTTTATTGAGCACTAGCTCACTTATGCTTCGGTGAATTTCTCTAAGATTTTAATATGTTGTAGCTGAGACGTGGGGCTATTGTAAGTGTGTCATTCGTTTTTTCATACGTTGTCGGGATCACGTGAAAAAACTTGGTTGAAATTAAAGCTTATCTTCGATGTATTGTAATATTTCTTTCTTTTTACAACTTTATGTGCAATAACTCAAGAAAAACAGCCCCTATCACCACTATATTTTGCACATGTTTAGTTCATGTCACGAACATTATTTCATAAAATAACAACTACTTGATCAGACGTCATCTTGGGTATGTAAATTAGGGTCAAAGGTCATAAATGTTATCCTGTATCTTGGTGAATACATGTCCTATCTTTCCCATATTTTGCACACGCAAAGATCATGTTACAAGAATCATTTTACAAAATAACCACTCTTTGCTCAGATGCCATCTTGTCTGTGCAAAGTGGTGTCAAAAGGTCATCTGTACTTCTTTCTGTTTCTTCGTTATGACGTGTTATCTCTATGGGAGGGAATTTTTCTAGATGTGAAAATTGACATGATTGTCTTTATCAAGCACTAGCTCACTTACCCTTCGGTGAATTTTTCTCAGATTTTAATATGTTGTAACTGAGACTTTGCGCTATCGTTCCGTGCCCTTTGTTTTTTCATATGATGTCGGGATCATGTTACAATACTTGGTTGAAATTAAAGCTTATCTTCGATGTATTGAGCTATTTCTATGTTTCTGCAACTTTCTTTGCAATAACTCAAGAAAAACAGCCCCTATCACCCCCATATTTTGCACATGTTTAGTTCATGTCACGTACATTATTTCATAAAATAACAACTACTTGATCGGACAACATCTTGGGTATGTAAATTAGGGTCAAAGGTCACAAATGTTTCATCCTGTATCTTGGTGAATACATGTCTTATCTTTCCCATATTTTGCACACGCAAAGATCATGTTACAAGAATCATTTCACAAAATAACCACTCTTTGCTCAGATGCCATCTTGTCTGTGTAAAGTGGTGTCAAAAGGTCATCTGTACTTCTTTCTGTTTCTTCGTTATGACGTGTTATCTCTATGGGAGGGAATTTTTCTAGATGTGAAAATTGACATGATTGTGTTTATCAAGCACTAGCTCACTTACCCTTCGGTGAATTTTTCTCAGATTTTAATATGTTGTAACTGAGACTTTGCGCTATCGTTCCGTGCCCTTTGTTTTTTCATATGATGTCGGGATCATGTTACAATACTTGGTTGAAATTAAAGCTTATCTTCGATGTATTGAGCTATTTCTATGTTTCTGCAACTTTCTTTGCAATAACTCAAGAAAAACAGCCCCTATCACCCCCATATTTTGCACATGTTTAGTTCATGTCACGTACATTATTTCATAAAATAACAACTACTTGATCGGACAACATCTTGGGTATGTAAATTAGGGTCAAAGGTCACAAATGTTTCATCCTGTATCTTGGTGAATACATGTCTTATCTTTCCCATATTTTGCACACGCAAAGATCATGTTACAAGAATTATTTCACAAAATAACCACTTTTTGCTCAGATGCCATCTAGGTTGTGCAAAGTGGGGTCAAAGGTCATATGTACTTGTTGCTGTATCTTCGTTACAAGGGCGCCGGAAGTGGGGGGGGGGGGGGGGGGCAGGGGTGGCACTTGCCCCCCCAAACAAAATGTTGGGGGGGCAAAACGAGTTTTTGCCCCCCCAAAGTGCCCCCTGTAACAAATAATTAATCACTTATTTAAAGACCAAAATGAACAATAAAGGCATATTTCTTGTCTAAATGTTGTAATTTCATAACTGAAAATGCAAAATTTTCGCCCCTAACGGGGCGAAAATTATAATACACTAACAACATACATTATTGTATCTATACACTAATAGTAACTTATGAGTAAAGTGTATAGATGGTAGCCTCGTGTCCTCGAGTGTGCCCGCTGAAACATACCTTTAGTAAACCTTACATTTTTCATTTTCTTCTTTGCTTTCCAGCAGTATAAGGATACTTTTTATTGTTCGAATGATGCGATCACGTTTAAGTTTTTAATGAGTACATTTCAGATAAATGGCAAAGTGAAAGTGGCTCGCTCGTTCTGCCCGTACTTATAGTAAAATGAAAAGTTTTCATAAGTTATT
The DNA here is from genome assembly GCF_964275005.1 of Diadema setosum. NCBI lineage: Eukaryota > Metazoa > Echinodermata > Echinoidea > Diadematoida > Diadematidae > Diadema > Diadema setosum. The sequence continues at coordinate 27,061,613 of NC_092698.1, read as the reverse complement.
ATCATAGTCCTTTGCAGTGATTTCTTTAACTATGTTTAATTCCTCAGAAATTTACTTTAAAATGCTCTATAAAAGCGACTTTTATACTCTGTTTTTTACAGAAAGTCCCTACCGTGGGAGGGGGTATCCCCCTCCTACATCCTCCCCCCGCTCGGTCGCTTCTCTCCCTCACCAAGGATCTCACACCATCACATTATTATGTACTCCCATATGTTATGATCATAGTCCTTCAAACTGGTTTTTTCAATATGTTAATTCCCTAGAAATTTGCTTTTAAATGCTCTATAAACGCGACTTTTATACTCTGTTTTTACAAAAAGTCCCTACCATGGGAGGGGGTTTTCCCCCTCCCACACCCTCCCCCCCGCTCGGTCGCTTCGCTCCCTCGCCGAGGATCTCACACCATCACGTTATTATGTACTCCCGTATGTAATAATCATAGTCCTTCGCACTGATCATTTTTTTTTACTATGTTTAATTCCTTAAATTTTTTTCTTTTAAATGGTCTATAAACGTGACTTTTATACTCTGTTTTACAAAAGCTCCCTACAGTGTGTGTGTGTGTGTGTGGGGGGGGGGGATCCCCCTTTCCACACCCCCCGTCGAAAGAAGTCCCCGTCGAGATTTTGCCCCCCCAAAACCAGAAGTGTTCCGGCGCGCTTGCTTCGTTATAGTGTATACAGATTTGGTACCAAAGATGGCAGATATGATTCCCGTTTCTAAATGAGAATCCAAACATCACACGGCCAATGTCTCTGAACACAGATGAAACCTGCATGGCCATGCCTATTGCGATCAGGACTTGAATCATTGATTTAAAAAAAAATCGGATCACCTTAATTTGTCAGTGATGACAAATTACAATCTCTAGTTTACTTTGGAGATGTTACAAAATTTGTGACATTCTTATTCTTTCTCTGCATCAATTATGTCATTCAAAACTTTCACAGCTGCATCTTTTCACATTTGACTTGACCCAAGTGCAATCACCTTTTTATCATTCATGCAATTCCTGCAGGACTTTGTGGTGGTGCTGAGATAACATTGAGTCATTGCTATCTAAGTCAATGTTTTCTTGGAATCAGATACTTAAAAATGGCAAGTCATTTTTCACTTCCTGCTGTACATATAACTAGTTCTTGAGCTCTACACTCTCTTACAGCCATAGTATCTATCATAATACCAACACAAAAACATACAAGTGGCTCTAAACCCAAACTACATGTAAACAAGAGTACTTGTAACCTTTTTCTTGGCTGGACTTACATTTGAGATGATTGACTGGCAGAAATGGGTGAATAGCAAATACATATAACAGAAGATGTTTTCTTAATAAAGTCAAAGCATACAGTTTTGTCTTTGTGGCTTTGATAGTTTACTGGAAATATCCTCTAAAAATGATCATGACTTAGCAATATTGGTGCAGTGTGCTACTTGATCACACAGCAATGGAGAGAGATTGTACCAGCAAATTTCAGTTGAAATGGATAATAAATGAAATGGATAATAACTTTAGTTGTGCTTGTAGTATGCTGTTCGCTTCAGATTTTGGTTGTACTGTTGTAGATATGGAGCTTGCAAAATTAGCAGAGCTCACTAGAAGTGTTGCCCCAATATCAGACTGTGTTTTGTTGTAGCTGGTGGTGGTTTTTAATGGCACACATTCAGGTGAGCTGGAAAACCCTGCTTCCAAAAATGAGATCACTGTCATCCTTAGGAGTGAATGTTCCTTACTTGGCTAGGCACATCAAAAGTGCCTGTAGAAATTACATGGTAATCCAATCTAAAGCAAAGCAAAACAAAACAAAAAAAAAAAAAAAAAAAAAGCCTAAATGCTCCCATAATTCCATTAGATTTTAGAACATGAAAAAAAAAAACAAGGGTTAGTTCTCTGTCTGAGCATTGAGGTTTGGACCACAGCTGAAATCTCACTCTTTGCACACACCTGGATGTTTCTACAGAGCACTTTTAACTGCCAAGGGCAAGTTTGCATGACATATGTGTGAGTTATAAGCAATGTGTGTGGTTTATGTCTATCTTTTGATAAGGGGCATTAACAATGTCACTTTGGCGTCATTTGGCTTGACACCAACAATTTTCCTTCAAGACCAGTTACCTCCCTCTCCAACGTACCATGGTAACAATGATAAAAATCATTGGCTTCAAAGACAGGCCCTCTGCAACTTCCAATTTATCGCAGACATGACGCAAATCTCTCGTTTGAAGAGGCTACACCCCCGTAAATAATGCCAGTGTATATCTTGGCAATCAATGACTTAAAAACCAAAGATATAAAACACCTGGCCTAATCTAAGCATCAGTCATTGCCACAGCGCCGGGGGGGGGGGGGGGGGGGTACCGCGAGGAGGAGATTGTTTTGGTTTTGTCATGGGCTATGTAGCTCCATGGTGCGTGTGTGTGTGAGTGTAGACTGGCAAACTGGCAATGCTCTCCTTCTTATTCCTGTATTTTCGTTATTTACGGGTCAATTTTTTTCGTTCGAAATGTAAAATGTATGACCATAGAATTTCTCAATAGAATATAAAATTGAAAACTTTAAAAAGGATAGAGAAAATTGAGTTCACTTTGAATGGTCTGCCACAGTGCCACAGGCAGATATCCTTATCATGCTCTTACGTAATACGACAGCTGCTGGAGTCGTCAAACCCTGGCTTGGCCTCCAGGTTTGTCACTCCTGAGCAGAAAGTTTACCAGGGGGGTATTTGCAATGGACAAATACTTCGACTCCCAAATGAAAAATCTTTAACGAGGTATAGCACCCCACTTTCTTTGTGGAAGTTGGGGTCTCGCCTCAAACGAGGGATTGTGACGGCATGTCTACCCAAGCAAATTGCTTGTTCCTCCCGTGAAAACTTATGAAATGCTGTATACACAATATATGCCTTACTGTTGGTCTCTCTCTCTCGTTCCGTGAGGATTGGGGTTTGATATTGTGCTTAAGACCCTAAAGAGAGTGCAAAATATGTGTGTATTTCACGGTCACAGTGAGGGAGCAAACTAAAGTAGGGAGGAGGACTCGAAGGCGTGGTGTTTTACAAGGAGGGTCCCCCTTTCAAGCACTGTGCAAGTAAGGTGGTGCTCTGACTCGGTGCTTACAGCTTTGTTATAATTGCGTATCGTACCTATGGATAGAGCTTGATTCTGCAGTCTAAAGAGAGAATTTTACTTACTGTATAAAGATAAATTTGACACCTATTAAACGTAAGGTACCTCTTTCGGTATCTTTGTTCAGTGTCCCCAGCCCCTCCCGGACTTGCATCTTGTGTACAGTCCATATACGTATGTGTCCTTACCCTGTGTATATCTACATGTATACCATCATTTTGCCTCTGACGAAGATTCTACTCGGAGTGAAAGTTCAGGACCCTTTTGAGTGGACATTTTATTCCACTTGCAAACCACTATTTGACAAGCAGTTTTCAGCATCTTGGTTTTGCTGCATTGTAGTATGAAGGTTTAGTTGGTCCTACTATTATGACTGAGGAGGATCAATAAATTTAAGTTTGCAGTGTATGTGAAAATAATTGCAAAGATTTATCCCAGGGAGACTCACAGACTGCTTGCTTGGTCCTTTAGTATGGACCTTTCCCACTGGATACATGTACCTTCCAACAACAGTACCATCATAGGCAACATATTTCCATAGAAGTAAATTTTGGGCTGATGTACATCTGTGATTTTATAGGTACAATGTACAGTCAAACCTGTCTTAGCGACCATTCGTCTATAGCGGCCACGTGCCATAGAAACTTGACGATAACTAAAAACAATTCCCTCAGAGAGAAAAAGAATGTTTGAGAACCTGTCTATAGTGGCCAGCTGTCTATAACAGCCACTTTTTTGTTTCCCTTGGGTGGCAGCTATGGACAGGTTTGACTGTACTCGGTACCCTTCATTTACAAGACATCTCTATGCCCCATGAAGTTGGTATTGTATGGCAGAACATCACATCTTCACATCGAGCCATAATATATTGAAGGTATGGAGGGATGGCTGGATCTGTGAGAAATCAATGTACATATTCTTCAGCTATATTTAAAAACAAACTTAAATGTATACTCTTCCCATATTACAAACTTAAATATAAACCGTATTACAAGCTTAAATTTTGCCCTCGCACCTGCAACTGGTGATTGCACTTTTTCCATTTGTGCCTCCCTTCTCTGGAACAACTTCCTTACTCATAATCAGTCTTCCACCTCCATAATTGACATAAAGAAACTCAAAACCCATAATTTATTTCAAGAACAGAACTGATGATTATATACACATTGTACATCACACTTGTAATTGTGGTCTTGGTTGATTATTTGTAATTGTAGTTGATCTACAGATGTTCATTTCTCTTTTGTTAATTGTAAAGCACTGAGAAACATTTTCCTCATTTCATAAGCACTGTATAAATTTCCATATTATTATCATTATTATTATTACCTTTCTTGTACTTCAGCTCTTGGTGATGTCCTGTGGTTGTCTACAGCTTTGTAAAAGTCTTTCAATACAGGAGTATTCATATGAACTGTTACCATGAATCAACAATCGTGGTCTGTTTACCCAAGGAGTCATGAGTTCAAGTCATGTCAATATTCTGTGTGTATCTTCTATCAGTGCTTTCGTAAATGAGAGCTCTACTAGCTCATATATTTCTCTGTAGCTTTGATGGGGCTGTGCAGTAGAGATCATATAGAACAATTCTGTGAATGGGCTATACCTCAGCTTAAGCTGTTGAGGACATTTTGATTTACAATTTGTAGCTACAACACGCATTTCCCATAGACACTTGCCCGAGTATACCCGGGACTCGTCCTCAACGATTTTTTTTTTTTGCAATTGGCACTGTTACAGTTTGTTAAAGGTCTGACATTGTAATTTGATGTGAGTTGATTGATCACCTCTGACAATATATGTTTACCCGATTGTATTGTGTGATCCCGAAGAATTTCTGAAATGTGTACAAAATGAAGTATGAATTCTGAATCTTAATATCCCTTTTTGTAGCATGGCAAAATTCACCCACCCCTGCTTTTGTTTCTGAGATGGTTGTGATGTGTGTGTGTACGTGTGTGTGGAGGGGGGGCAAGTTCGTTTGTCACATGCGAATGCTCATGCTCGTACATGGTACATGTACATCCGACTCTGGTTTCTGTGCATTGTTTACATACATGTGTAATATCATTGGAGCATGAAGACAAAGCACATGAGTGTTAGGAATCAATGACCCCTGACTGGGCATGGCTTGCGGGGGATCCAGTGACTGCGTAAATTGCATGGATGCATTTCCTCTGAAGCATGACGACATGGTAACGGTAAACATACACTGCATGTACTTGTATGTCGTCATTGCATGGTAAACATACACTGTATGTATGTCGTCATACCGGTGTGTTCTGCTGTACATGTGTACATGTGTACGTGACAACACGCATAATATGCCCAAATTGTGTACACGTGTATGTAGACAGTTGTAGTAGTAGTTGCAATAATGAAAGAAGACAACATATTTTTTTTTCTATATTTTTAATTTGATCCATGATCTGATGTGTGACTGTTACAGCAGAGTGAAGAATTTAATTTTGACTTGTGATATCAAATGAAAATGTAATTAATGGAGCATCAAATGAATAATGCCTGTGTGGGGCTGTATTGCATGAGCTTGCAAGTTATGCTCCCATGTCAACCATTCATTGTCTGTTCTGCATACTGTACCGGTACATATCTAAAGATGTCGTGAGAACTGATGCAAGTGTTGAATGAAAGCATGTATTGCAAAAGGAAAAAAAAAATATGAAGAAAAATAGATGAATGAATCAAAGTGAGGCGAAATATTCAACCACAGGAAAGCATTTGTCCCATTCATGCCTCTGACAGTGCTCACTGTCATCTAGACTTAAAGTGTACCAATACCCTGGATATCAGATTTGTGTACAGGTAGGCTCTGTAGCGCCGGTACTGATGTGTGCGTGTTCTGACTGTATACGACGTACCTTTTTACGAATAGTTTAGAGATTCCATGTTGATCAGTCAGCGAGGTATCGATCGAAATATATGCGCACATATCACTATCGTTCAAGACATTTGAAATATTTGAAAAAAAAAATATTGATAGTGCGATCATTCAATTGATGATGATGATGATGATAAAATTGATAAAGACAAAAAAAGCAGGTTAATTAGTGTAATTGATGTACAAATGTACATTATATTGTTGTCTTAATTGCAATAATGAAGGTCCCCTTCGTATTAGTTATACAGTAGAGGTCTGCTCATCTGTTTTTCTATTTAGAACTTACATAATCATTCAAAATACTGCTATCGTAAAAGCATGAAGGAGATCATTAGGGATTCCAATTCACACACTTATGATACTGTATCTTATACATTGCAGGTTGAGTGAGAGATTGATAATTGTTTTCTGTATGCTGCCCTCTTGTGTCAATCTCATCCCCCACCCTTTCAGAAGAGCTAGCATGGAGAAGGGCTGTGAGAGGGTGACTTACAGGTGCCGGCTGTGCAGGCAGCATCTGTTTGACAGCACCTGTGTCCTCAACCCGGGCACAGGGTACCACCACCACCCCCACCACCACCACCAGCACCATCAGGAAGTGCCTGGCCCAAGCACGGCAAGGGAGTCAGATCTCCATCAGGTACCCCTACATGAGGGTCATCAGGGGGAGGATTCCAAGCCGACAACCTGCGGTGGCAGTGACAACGTCAGCAGATCAGTAGGAGTGCTAGCCCCGTATGGACAAGTGACAGTAGGCCCGAACCCCCTCTGGTTTATCAACGAAGACTCCACCCCTCCCTGGGTTCATCGCACTTTGGACAAGGTACTGTTCAATTTTGCCACTGGTTCCTGATCAAAGAATTTGATTTAAAGCCATCAAAAAGGAAAGAAATTAACTTTCTATCCTCCTGTGCCTCTGACTTTGGGGCCACATCATTGTCCCCGCCGAACGAGTTCGAGCAGGGGACTATGAAACGGGCTCCGTACGTGTGTGTGTCCGTGTGTCCGTCCGTGCGTCCGTGCGTCCGTCCGTGCGTCCGTCCGTGCGTCCGTGTGTGATCAAAATGTTCAAAATGCTACTCCTTCGCCATTTCTAACCCGATTTTGATTCTGTTTGCTTTATATGATAGCACTACATGGGAGCTTTGAAACTTCTATAAAGAATTTCAGTTGTGACCTTTGACCTTGACCTTTGACCTATATTGTACATTTTGCTTCAAAATGCTACTCCTTCGCCATTTCTAACCCGATTTTGATTCCGTTTGCTTTATATGATGGCACTAGGTGAGGGCTTCAAAACTTCTACACAGAATTTTGACCTTTGACTTCTTTGACCTTTGACCTTGATTTTTTGCCTATATTGTACATTGGCTACAAAATGCTACTCCTTCGCCATTTCTAACCCGATTTCGATTCCGTTTGCTTTATATGATGGCACTAGGTGAGGGCTTCAAAACTTCTACACAGAATTTTGACCTTTGACTTCTTTGACCTTTGACCTTGATTTTTGACCTAAATTGTACATTTTGCTACAAAATGCTACTCCTTCGCCATTTGTAACCCGATTTCAATTCCGTTTGCTTTAAGTGATGGCACTTGGTGAGGGCTTCAAAACTTCTACACAGAATTTTGACCTTTGACTTCTTTGACCTCTGACCTTGATTTTTCACCTGTATTGTACATTTTGCTATTAAATGCTACTCCTTCGCCATTTCTAACCCGATTTCGATTCCGTTTGCTTTATGTGATGGCACTAGGTGAGGGCTTCAAAACTTCTACACAGAATTTTGTCCTTTGACTTCTTTGACCTTTGACCTTGATTTTTTACCTATATTGTACATTGGCTACAAAATGCTACTCCTTTGCCATTTCTAACCCGATTTCGATTCCGTTTGCTTTATGTGATGGCACTAGGTGAGGGCTTCAAAACTTCTACATAGAATTTTGACCTTTGACCTTGATCTTTTTACCTATATTGTACATTTTGCTACTAAATGCTACTTCCGGCGGGGACATATATTACGCACCGCGTAATTTCTACTTTTCCTTGTTTTTTTTTCAACTGTTTTTAAAAATGCTGATGAAAATATAGCAAATTCATTTTTTTTTGTCCCTTTTGGCAGCTTTTTTTTAAAAGTAGCTGCTACATCAATTTTGTTTTTTATTTGCTTCTTTTGGGTTGCTGGTGTTTCATTAAAGTACCACCAAATGCAAAGTTTTAGGATTACAGTATGAAACATGATTTTAGGTTGTTTCAATTTTCAGCCACTGGGAAATATAACCTCCCTTTTAGTATCAGGAAAATTACCATGAATAGGAAAAAATAGGTGAATGACATCTTACTATATGCAGAACTCAACATTAGTGGTGGTCCTGTAGCCCTTGGCCCCGGTTTATCAAAAGATATAATCGATTTTAAATTTCCCTAGCACACAGGCTGCCGTAGACTTACCATAGAAATCAACTTTAACATCAGTTTTAATTCTTCATAAAACAGGGCCCAGGTCACTCAAAATTGATGCTGTGCCACAAATATTTCAAGAAAGGTTATATTTTGGTGGCTTGATCTGCCAACTAAGTTTCAAAATGGATTGTTTTTGTATGTTCTTATTTTGGGCCACCAAAATTTCACATTTAAAGATTTTAGAGGTTAGATTGGGCCACCAGAGAAGAAGGTTTGTGTTGGACCCTCCTGAATAGGGGGAAGGGGGATATTTATGGCAATGCTTGTCTCAAAATGTTATGAATTGTGTTTGGAAGTCTCAACACCGTTTATGAAAACTAATCACGTGTGAGCTCTTTCACAGTCACACGACCATGATGACCCTTTCATGGGGTGATACGACCAATTACTTCTCAACATTCTGAAATGGTCTGCATCCAATTTCACCCAAAGCGTACATGATCTATGAATGCAATATTTTCTGTGTGCACAGAATAAAAATTTCAATCTGTTTGACGTCTATATTGGTTTGTACACTGTAGGACCTACGTGGCCAGTGATACAAAAATTTGATGGTTTATTCGTATTTAAACATAGTCAAGTGCATGCAAAGTACATTACGAATTAAATCTGAAATTTTAACTAGTGTCTGACATTTAACAATAACAGAATAAAACCCTGCGTACCACTTGCTGCAAGTCTTATTACTTACCAGTATGTACCATATTTCTGGTATATAAATTATCTAAAAGGACTGTACAGTACTGGTTGAAGTGGGGATTCATGTTTTGAATATTCCTAAGTGAGATGATGAGAAACCTCTTATGATATATGAAAGAGCACGTAGTTTTAAGAAGGATTCAACGTTTATTTGATGAAAATTGGTTTTCAAATGGCCGAGATATCCAAAAAAGTGATAATAATAAAAGGTGACAGGCCACACTTTCATTAGGATCTCTTTTTTTTCACCTTGTTTTTGGATATCTCAGCCATTTCAAAACCGATTTTCATCAAATAAACTTTTGATACCCCTTAGAATTGCATGTTCTTTGACATCTCATAGAGTGGTTTTTTGATATCTTGCAAAATGTTAAAAGCTAAATCCTCACCTCAACCAGAACTGTACACACCCTTTAATCCACACTTTTTTTTTCCGATCAAAAAAACTCAGAAAAGGGTGCTGCCTATTCTAACGTATGGGTTGTATACCAGAAAATACGGTAATACCTTTAACGAGAGAGATGAGAAAATACACACAATGTTATTGTGATAGCTGGTCTTTACGTGGGAAGGCACTATTCTCAGGCAATGCACAATTGCAATCAGAGGGGGAAAAAAATTCATTTCTGTCACAGTAAAGCACGTAGACATGTGTGTACATATGACAAAGTCCTGAACAAACTTTTCCTATAGGTTAGCAAAGATTTGTACAAACTTGATGAAAAGTATCTCGCCAGTATATTCTGTTCTTCACTTTGAGGCAGAAAACATTCAAGCAAGATTACAAGTACTGCATACTCGAATACAACAAATACGCTGTGTGACATATGCTGTGAAATCTTGTTTGAATGCGTAGACACTTTGTTGGTGATTGATATTGCCGCTACGCATACATGAACATGCTTATGACATTGTTGACATTACACGGGTACATATCGTACAATTTACATTATTATGTCCATGTGTATGCAGTGCATGTGTTTGCACTTATCACAAACACTGAGCAGCAGGCTAAGTACAGTGCATCCAAGGAGGTGGAAAGACATTTCCACCTCCCCGGTGCATCGAATCTTCTGGTTGCACCATTACAAACTTTGTAGTAGAGCCTACCCTGTACAACAATGTTTTCATCAGAAGTATCCCTCCTGCATACATTATATCTCGGCCCTGTAGCAGCTCCTGCTGAAATAGCAACTTCCCATAGCAACAGCCAATCATGAAGCTGGATTCTTGTTGTTACCATGACAATTGCCATTCCAGCAGGAGTTATGTTGAGCTATCATAGCGACTTTTGTGTGTTTGTGTGCGCATGTGTGTGTGTATGTGTGTGTGTGTGTGTGTGTGTGTGAAATGGGGCCCTGGAGAAGCTTATGCTGGATAGATCACAATAAAAAATTGATAGATAGAAAGAACATGAGAATGCCACAGCAGCATTGCCACCATAAATCCTATGACATACATTGTACCATTCTATGCATTCTGTACTACCGTAAAGCAAGATATTTATGCGGCATGAAATTTTCACGAATTTGAGCTGATGGCCTTTTTGGCAGCCTGAAATTCTCACAAATTGTTACTGGCATTCAATACATGAATCTCTGTGAGTGATAATAATAATAATGATAGTAATGATAATGTACATTAATAATGTGCCATATCTATTGTGTGTGATACTCTTGCTGCAAGAGATCCTGCAAAAGACAAAGCATGCACACAAAACAACAACAACTAGTGGTAACAACACTGAAAATGCAATATTGTGTGAAAATTTTCCAAAACTACAAGGAAATGAAATCCGTGGTCAGAAGTCAGTAGATTTGATTTTCAGGGAGATTGGCAAGTATTGAATTGCAAGTCGAACCTGGCAGATATGAGAAAGTGCACAATCTCATCTGCTGCTCTTTTGGATAGGAACTTGTGGAAGTGTAAAAGGTTTTGAAGTTGGCACCTGATTGTCTAAGTGACATGCGATATAAGACTATTTAAAGTCAAATTGCGGTCTATGACAACCCCAAGAGTTATGAGAAATGCCGTCATCTCGGTTTTGGCGGTATGGTCATGTTTCATGAGGGATCATTTACAGTTTGTTTTCAGGAGGGAGTTTTGTTTTTTTATGCCTCCGCCACGAAGTGGTGCCGGAGGCATTATGTTTTCGGGTTGTCCGTCCGTCCGTCCTTCCGTCCGTAATGAATTTTGTGGACAAGGTAACTATTGAAACCTGATGAGGTATCCTAATGAAACTTGGCATGTATGTGTATTAGGGGGTGAAGTTGTGCCTATCAACTTTTGGGTGCACATGCTCAAGGTTAAAGGTCAAAAGGTCAAGGTCAAATACATAAAATTTCACTATTTCCACCATATCTATTGAATGCCTGAAGATATTTTTTTGAAACTTAGTGTATACATGTATTACCCAATTAAGATTCTCTGGTGAAAGTTTGGGTCATGAAGTCAAAGGTCAAAAGGTCAGGGTCAAATACATAAAATTTTACTATTTCCACCATATCTATTGAATGCCTAAAGATATTTTCTTGAAACTTAGTGTATACATGTATTACCCAATTAAGATTCTCTGGTGAAAGTTTGGGTCATGAGGTCAAAGGTCAAAGGTCAAAAGTTCAAGTAAAAATATTAAAACTTCTTTTTTTCTCCGTACCTTGGAAAATTGTTCAAGGTATCTTCATGGAACATAGTATATACATATGTACTGACTGGAAGTGATTATCTAGAGAATGTAGGGTTCATGGGGTCAAAGGTCAAGTGCAATACTTCAAAATTTTACTATTACCCTCATATTTATGCAATTCCGGCAGGGTTATTTTTTTACACTTGGTGTATGCGTGTGTAACCTAATAGAAATTCTCTGGAAAGTTTTTTTTTTTTCTCTTTTTGCCTCAAAGGTCAAAAGGTCAAAGATCAAGTGAAAGTGCTGAACTAACTTTTTCCTCCATATCTCGGAAGTGGCTCAAGTTACCTTGAAACTTAGTACATATTATGCATGTTCTACCTGAAAGTAATTATCTTATGAATTTTAGGGTCAAGGGCCAGATGAAAATGGTAACAATTTACTATTCAATTCAGAAATTTCACTTTTTCTCCACACCTGTACCTTGAAAATTACTCAATGCCTAAATGTATGAATGGGTCAAAGTCAAGTTAAAGTCCTTAAATCCCTAGATACATGCTCTCTTATTCATCCAATTAAACCTAGGTCAAGGAAGGTGAACATTCAACACATTTGTGACAAACTTGTCATTCCAATATTTTGCCAATTTTGTGAAAATGTAATCACACAGTGTCCACATGTACTATCTAGACCTATTGGGAAAATCATGCATTATGGCGGAGGCATACCAGTCGCCAAAGCGACATTTCTAGTCTTGTCATTTGAATCTTCAATGACTTAGATATTGTTTCTTAGCAACTGTTTTGGATACGCTGTGTACAAAACCATTGCACACATGCTAATTTCTTCATTTTTCCTGTTCAAAAAAAAATCATATGCATGCAGTTGAAAAATTATGATAGTATACAACTGCCAAGTGGTAATGATAATAAACTCTATATATATAATGATAAACATAATCACCTTCATGCATGTAAATTACAAAATCTTACCAGGTACCACATGTACATATATTCATATGACAAAGTAGAACAGCACATTAAAATTGCAAAATCCAATCAGATACTAGTAGTCTTCAGGTGTTTCTTTAAAAATATTTATTAAAATTTAGCATAATTTAGACTTGTTTGGAGGCTTTTAGCTTTAAATATAATGAAAATGATAGTATTCACTTTGAAATCTGTCATATCTTCTGTTCCTGAAACCCTGTGTCTGACTCTTCTTTTCTACAGTTTCAGTGGAAGAGAGGAAAGCTGTTGTGTCCTAAGTGCAATGGACGAGTAGGTTCCTTTGACTTTGTCACTCCGTACAAGTTGCACTGTGCCACTGAGAAGCCCTCCCGCATTCACATCATGAGGAATCGAGTAGACTGCGAGTCGTCTTCACCAATCATTGCCAGAATCAGACCAATGCCCCAAAATCCACCAAGTTCCTCAAGTGGAAACTCCCTCAGTGAAGAGGGTGACAGCTCCACAGCCACTTGGACCAGCACTGTTCACAGACCAGTAGCGGGCGGAGCTGAATATGACACGCCTACCTTTGCCGAAGTAGATTCCTCCATCCTCATGACTGCAGCATCAATTATGCCCTCCACTTCAGAGTCACCTCCATGCAATTTCCTGCCAGATGCTTTTTCATCAGCATCCGATGAAGAGGCATCCCCCGGTCAGCCGTTACGAAATGACCACCAAAGAGTGGGCCCGAGATCCTTGCCCCTGGACTCCCTCACTCGCAGTGAGAATCCCCTGTCAAGGAGCCCCTCGATGATTCTGCACGTTGGACACCCATTCCATTCGCAGAGGGCTGAAAACTTACTCCCCAAGGGCACGTCTCCTTCCTCAAGAAATAACTCCTTCATGGCAGAGGGTTCAGAAATCCGTCAGAGGAAAGGGAGGTTGAAAGTTCCTGTTGACCGACCAGTGTCCTTTGGACTTGAATCAGGACGCGGCAAACTTGAAAATGACATGTTGCTTAATGGTCTCACAGTAGAGCGAAATATAGCATATGTTTCTGGCACAAATAGAGGCAGAGTGATTGCATCCCGTTCTCAAGAATCTCCAGTGACTATGTTGCCCGGTATGTCGAGTGATGCTTGTGTTAGAGAGAGTCAGAGGAGGAGCCAGCATCAAGTTTGGCCATACAGCAGCAGGACTGTAGATTCAGAAGATGGTGGCCTGGGTGACAGGAGGGGTTACCATGTCAACCGATCGGCGGGTAGTAACACCTCCACAGCAACGTCAATACCCATCTCTTTCCCAGCGGACATTTCTGCCAACGTATTCAAGAATAGCCAAGGTTTCTTCAGCCAGGCAGCTGACCGTGGCCGTACCATGGAAAGGCCAAGGAATCCTGGTTCCTCCGGCAGCCAGTCCCCGGGCCCGTATTCCCAGGTCTCCACCTCAGAGCAAATGGAGTCACTGGGCTCCTCCGCTGGCAGGGACCGACATGTGCCGTCGCTGACCCACGCTCAGCAGCAGGTCAGAGAGAGTGAGGATGAAGAAGACCCAGCCCTGGGAGATGATGTGGTGGACCAGGGTGAAAATGTTCAGAGCTCTACCGGTGAGAGAAGTCCCCGCAAACAGAGGAAGGAGAGAAACAGGAAGAAGAAGGAAAGGAGAAAACAGAGACGTTATGAGAGATGGCTGGAAAGACAGACATTAGGAGCTGAGGAGGAATCTGCCATTCAGGTGAGAATTACAGATATTTTGTAATTGCTGACTCATGGTTTGCATCTATGGCAAGCCAAAAAGAAATGCATCTAGTAAATTTGCCAAGCGTCGGTAATTGTCAGAAATATGATTAAAACAATGGATTTTCCTTTACTGACGCATGGTTTGCATCTATGGCAAGCCAAAAAGAAATGCATCAAGTAAATTTGCCAAGCGTCGGTAATTGTCAGAGATATGATTAAAACAATGGATTTTCCTTTGGCAATATTTTGTCCTCTGTTCTGTAAAAGAGATGATATATATGTCATTTTGTGCATCAGTAAGGAATAACGTGCATGTGATAACTCTGAAATTTGGTTTAATCCCACTTAATTCTGCATACGATTTCTGCTGACACACTCAGAATGACAGACCTGTGCATCATTTGTATGTCGAGCCCAAAGAGATTTTTCTCACTACCTACAGAGGGCGAACTATACAATAATGTCTGTGATCACATTGAGCTGCACATGTGCCCTATGTAGTAATGGCGGACTTTGCTCTGCATGTATGTGCTCAGTGCACTCAAGTAACATTTGTTACAGGATGTACTTGAACTTTTGAACTCCACACTCCTCGATTTGGCTGCTCCTCGATGCCGGTATGCTACATGTAGCATGCTTCCATGAGGGGTAACCTTCAAGTCTCTCTGTGCAATCACAGAGCAATTATACAGGATGTATGGCAAGTAAGCACTCCAATATCTACTCATATAGCGTCGCTTGGTCGACAAGACCTCGTATCTCAAAAGTGTCAAATGTTCAGGAGAGCAGGAAAAAAAAAAGGCAGCAGCACTACCAGGTATATCAAATGGGATATCCCTTCCTTTGACATGCTGTAGTGGCTTCATTTTTGGGGTAAGACAGCCAGGATTTGGACAGGACATCACTTAACTTATTATCTGACCAGTAATCCAAAAAAGTCATTTTCACCAAAATTTGAGATACAAGGTTTTGTCACCCCTGCGACAATAAGCTCTTTAAATCCAGTTGGCTTTGTTGAAGGATTGGTCACGTGTAACACCAGATACTACTTGTAAAACAAAGATGAAAGTTTGAAGACTCTTTGTCAGTTGTCCTTGATCCATGGAAAATTTGCTACAAAGTTGATGTCAAGAAAAACCATCTAGTGAAAGTAGCGGACTGGTGAAATTCAGAGCAAAGCCAGAGAAGTCCATGAAATGTTGCGACTGGTTGGTAGTACGTCATTTTATTTTAACATGCAGTTCGATGTGTCATTCAAAATAGCATTCCTTGTCATGTGATGATGAAGACCTCATCTGCAGATAATTACCCTTCACCGGCGTTTGTGCACAACATTGCAAAAAATATTTCACTCGAAGCGGCATGGAAATATTTCCTAAGAAGACCAGAATGATCTACTTGAAATTTTTGGGGGAATCATGATGAACCTATTACTAGTAATTTTTTTTTCCCCGATAAAGAATGAAAGTAATGAAATCTGCATGCAGAGGATTTGAGAAGTGCTATTCACATTACAAGTGTTCGATTATGTCACAATCACAGTGCAGTGGTGGCTATTTTGAGATACCCTCGAGACACTATTGAAACTGACTCACAAATATGTGGTAATAATGTTCCTTACTCTGCTGACAGTTTTTTGCTGAGTTGTGGCACCTTTTTTACCTTCATGAAATACTAAATCATCAAGGTCAGATATCTTTCAGAGTAATTCTAAGAAATGAATATTCATTTTACTTTTTGTTTTGTTTGTTGTTGTTTTTTTCAATTTCTGTTATGCATTCATTCATTAATTATTTTTTTCTTTGCTCCTGCTGACTCCTTGTCAAAGCTCATCACATTTTTTTTTTTTTTGTGGGGGGGGGGAACTGTTGTGTAGTATTGTTTTTTCTTGTATCTGAAATGCAGTGTTCTCGGACATCAGAATAGCATTGAGTGCATCAAAAGTGAAAATTTGTTATAAAGAGGAAGGCTTGAAAGCATTCCATTCGTTTGTACAATGTAAATGTGTATGTAGATTATCGCAAAAATACTCCAGAAGTGCCCCTCCCATTGCATTGAAACTTTAAGCATATTATGCATGTGCACAAAAATATTCACAAGAGACTTCATGGACCATTTATGCTCTGGTTGTGATTATGGCCCCTGACGTGAAATGATCTTGGTTTCACATTTTAAGAGATTCTTCTCCGATTTAGCAGTACCTGATTAAGTGGAGAGTACTGTATTACAGATATTGTGGGAATGGCTACAGAAGGCATTTCTTCAAACATTATGGTTCAGGGCAATTCCGCGGTTAGTAACGTTACATTTGAACAAATTTAGATATTTGTTTTTACCACTAAATTACCATTTATTCATTTCAAGTCAAAATTATGTCAAAAACATGTTCATCCTTCCCAGGTTTACGATACAGAAAAGAATGAACACAATCCAAGAAATATTAGAATTGCTATAGCAACTTAAAGCGCTGGTTAGTAACGTTACGAAAAAAGGACATGACAAAAAAATCAATGTCTTGTAACAAAAAGTGTGCAAAAATTCAAGTTACTTCAAACAGAGTGTTGCATTAATTTCAATTATTGCATCATGACAAATGTTCATGCAAATTTTGTTAGCAGTTCGACCGATAATTTTTTAGCTAGACCCCCAAAAGCATGGTTAGTAACGTTACGGTTAGTAACGTTACATTTGTCCGGAGTAATTCCGCAGGTCATTTCACCCTTTTGTAATTGACAAAATGTCACATGACTTCTGGAGTATTTAAATGTATTCATCTTTTACCCTTTAGCAAAACTTTGAAGAAAAAATTTCAAAGGAACCCACTGTAATTTGCATTTAAGTGAATTTCAGCGTCCCCAGTCCCACATGTACATTTTAAATGATGGTTTTAGATCTCGCAAAATCAATAAATACGAAAAATAAAATCTACTGAATTTGAAAGACCCTAATGATTGGTGAACATCCATGGCATTAGTTGATACCTAGATCAAAGGGTAAGATAAAGAGGCACATTTCTTTTATCCATGTCATGTCCACCTAACTGCGGAATTGCCCTTCAACAATTAGAACACAGGATAAGTTGTATCATTTTCAACTTGCATTTTTACTGTGTTACAACATGTCAAACAATAGTTTCTTCGAAGGGTAGTGGGTCAATTTCCATTCAAGCAACGACAGAGGGAATATGTACAAAATATTGCAGCTGACGAGTCGTTTGTTTCGTTTCCAGTATATAAACTCTGCCTGTGCAGTATTTAGGGTATCTGTACAATGTATATATACTCCTCCCTATTCACTTACAGGCCAGGCCAGCCAGCAGATGTACTTTCTCTGTTTGTGTGTGTTTGAGGTTGGACGCCCCACAGACTTAAGTTTAGATAGAGTGAGTCAGTTCCTTGAAATATTCATCATTATTGAAAGCAAGTTTCAAATGAAATGATGAACAGACTTGAGTGAATTGTCATGCATACATGCACATGACTTGCACACTTGTTGCCATGGCAAAGACAGTTGCCTCTGCCCCTCCTTGCCAATCTTCCAGTTTATTCAACCTGTGTATGTGTGTATCTGACCCAGATTTTGTCACACTGTGATGCCAGCTGCTGCGTTGCAATCTTTTCACCGCTGGAGGTTGTTATTCAACATGAATGGTTCAACCCTCCAGGCAACATTCTGCAATGTCATTCACCCCAATCGTGGTTCTAAGAATGAAACACTGATAACAGTCTGGGTCAGCAAGTTGGCATAGAGATGTCTGCATGTTGTGTAAATAGATCCCTTTCCAGATCTTTGTCTTGCTTATCGTCTGACTTCTGTCATGTAATGCTGGTTTTAGTTGTGATATGATGCATTTAGTGACAAAAAAAAACCCCCAAAAACGTTAGGACCAGAAGTGCTTTGAAAACATGCTGTGATTCTCTTCATGCCTTTGCGCTGTAGAGTGGCAGAATAACTATGTTTTCAGGTTTTCTGTCTGTCTCTGTAAGCTGGGAATTACAGGAGAATTCCAGACCAGTTCAGAATGAATTTGAAAAGAAAGAGTACACTATGACAAGCACACCAGTGAAAATTTGATCAAAACCAACTCAAAAGTGAGGAAGTTAAGAAATTTCAAAGTTCGCTAAATTTTTGTACAACCCTTTTTAAACAGTTAATATGTAAATGTTCAAGGTGATAATGCCATCACTTAACAACTTTCCATTGGTCATTTGAATAAAAATGCAAAAATAAATTTTTCTGGTTTAAAAGTATTAAACATGCATTGTAATATTATTCCCAATTGAAAAACTTCAAAATAATGATCAGTCCAATATATCAGGGTTTGAGACCAGGGCATAATTGTGTTTAATCAAAAGCCAGAAATTTCATGATTTTATACATGTGCATGTACAACATACTGTACATGGCAATTGTGAGGGGATAACATCATCTATTCACTAATTTGCATTTTCATATTGACTGTTCAAGAACTGTTTTGTGAAAATCAGCCGAAGTTCTCAGTTTCATTAATTTCTTCATTACTTTTCATTTAATTTTGGTCGTACTTTCACTGTTGTGCTTGTATGATTTTAACTCTTTCTTTTTAGACTAACCTATTTATATTTGTCCCAGATTTCTCCTTTAAGATGGAACTTGAATTTTCCTGTTGAAGCCCTGCTTAGAAAAGCTGTATACGCTGAATATTTCACGAGGTTTTTATTTTTGTGAATTTCACGAGTCAGGTGCTATTCGCGAATTTTAAGACACACAAAAATATTGACTCTGATCCCGACATGAACGTGATGTGCACGCATACAGTTCTCCATTCAGTACTCTACTCTACAGTCGCGAATTTAACTAGATTGCTGGCAAAATCGTCGTATTCACGAAAATTCAGACTCGCTAAATATATGGCATATACAGTACTATACAATCAAAAGTCAACTTTTAGGTCACTGGAGACCTTTTGCTTACCTTAAAGATACAGTGTATGTATAATTGCAGTAACTTCATCTAAGAATGTCCGGTGGTGATGAAATATTCAGAAATGGTATGAATGATAAACACACACACACGTACACAAACATAAGAGCTATAGTGGTGAAATTCAAGGCCATAGATCACTGTTCATTTCCCACCATATGTCATTTGCAGCGATTGCTTTTACCCATGAACATTCTGGTAATTTCATTATTGTGAAAAGGGTAGATGTGAATATATTTACGATTAGTTGTGTGAATTGACAAATGACAAAGGTCTCTGAAATGTAGCCAAGTACTACTGTACAAGTGGTTATTTTTGCACGAGTAATTTTTCCCACTCTCCTGGGTAAGATGAATTTCATGTGTTTTTAATTCTGTGAAATCAAGACATTTATTACTGGGGCATATGACATGCAAAAAAAAAAAAAAAAAATGTGTGTTTTAATTTGTGCGCTGGTTTCTAGTCACGCAAATTGCTCCAAAATTTCCAACTTGCCCGGCCAGGCAAGTGAACATGAAATGTGCACTGCTTGCCCAACAGCAAGTGTAGGCTGCCCTGGGCAAGTAACTAATTTTGGTTTGTGTACTAGTAATTATGTTGGTAGCACTCTACACTGAAGGTGGCAAAGCAGTTTTACACACGTGACTAAGTAGCCCCATCAATGAATGAATGCTTGGTGGTCATGGATAGAAATTAAAATGATGTTGATGTAAATCAAAGATGTTAGAAAGCCATTGGTGAAAAAAAAAAAAAAAAGCAACAACACCAAACAAACCTCAGTACTGATTCTTAACTATGATGTAATATTCCCACATTACCAAAAAAAAAAAAGGAAAATGCTTACAAGTATATATTTGACATCATTTGTCACATCTGAGTACAGTGACGCCCCCCCCCCCAAAAAAAAAATAATAATAATAAACTTTGTTGTTCAGTGATAACAAATGATACCTAGAATGATAAGCCCGATCATTGATAAAGCAGCACAAGTACACAAGTACAGGAAATTATCCTAGTGTGTGACAGGAAAATAGATCATAGACAACTCATAGACATCTAATTGCCTTTATTTCCAGTAATGTGTCTCACTGTCATTCGGTGGAATGTAGGAAGAGGAAGAGAGTGTGGTTGAGAGTGAAATAACATTTGTTGTGGCTCTTTGCTCAGTTTAAGAGAATTTCCCAGGATGTTATTTATTTTTTGAGAGTGGGGAGGAGGTCATTCTCCTAAAAAAAAAAACACCCTTATCATTAAGATCTTCTACCTGGTTGTAGTTTACCTGTGCTGTGGCTCAAGTTTGATAGCTATTCTGATCACTTTTCGTGGGTTAAAGTGATGATGACCATTATGGACTTTTCAATTTGCATGTCCATGTCCTGGACTGGGTCATGTGATCAATATAAGTTTAACTGATTGAGGACGAGTCCCGCATATATTTGGGCAAATGTCTATGGGAAATGCGTGTTGTAGCAAAATCAAACCAACCTCAACGGGTTAAGGCAATGTGCATGTGCAGCAACCATCCACATACTGTATGTTCTCTCCCAAATTCCAGGACACATTTTCCTTGATTTTTACGTCATTCTGCAACAGCAGCCTTGTCACCGCTCATGCTTTCCATTTTTCCACCACAATATCCGCTTGCACTGATTTAAAAAAAAAATGGATTTAGTCACCCTTATCCTCCAAGAGTGCAGTGTTGGAAATGTTAATTTTAAGAAAAGTACACCATATTTCAGTCTATAATTCACATACAAATGAAATGATTTTGTCCTACTGCAAAATAATCTGTCAAATCATAGCACTTTGGTGACGCATCGCAGACAGGCGATGTCTGCATAGTCCCTTAAACTACATTTTGTGTTGTATCGAGCGCTTTGCATCGCTCTCGAGCATCGCTACAACAGTGGACAGCCATTATAAAGAAGTCCTTGGGACTAGCAGTCTTCTTTAGTTATATCAAACTTTCATAATAACTGAACAAATAAACAATAGAAAGCCTCTGTGTGTCGCATTATTTTGAGACGGCAACATAGTCATGCTTTAGGGAAGCATTCTGTTTTTCGCATCTATTCAATTTTTATAATTTTGTGTTTTCGGGGACATGTAATAGGCGATGACACTGTAGAGTAAATGCTAAGCATTGCTCTGAATTAAATTGTTTGACTAGTCTTTGATTGTTTTTGTTTCAAATGACCAGTAGTGTAGAGGCATGACTTTTGCACACAAAACAGTGACCAAAACTTATAATTTACTAGCAAATCCAGTAGGGAACACCGTTTGATAGTCAATCACCAAATAAATGGCATGCTACAGGAATGGAATTACGAGAAATGGAGATCATTGTTATGTGGCATTTGGTGATTTATCGATCGGTTTAGGACAGCATGGCAATCC
Organism: Diadema setosum; assembly: GCF_964275005.1. Lineage (NCBI taxonomy): Eukaryota > Metazoa > Echinodermata > Echinoidea > Diadematoida > Diadematidae > Diadema > Diadema setosum. The sequence continues at coordinate 27,039,748 of NC_092698.1, read as the reverse complement.
CTGGATGACGTTGGATGTTTTTGACCTCCAAAAGTTGCCATTTTGACCTCCCGGATGTCCTCAGATGTATACGGACATACACGGATGTCCAAGGATGTCCAAGGCGTCAACACGGATCTCTCCTTGGATCACCCAGGATCATTTTCGGGGTGATCCGAGATGTCTATGTGACTGGGGCTTTAAGAGTTAACAGCAGCTCAAGTTCATCTTCTTATGACTGGCAGCTATTATAGAAGCTGGCAGATTCACATTCATCTTGCGAACATGCGTAGGAAAAATTAGAATGGGTTTTAACTGGCTGAATGTAATGAGTTGACTGCAATCATTTTGCCACTGCTCGAGGACAAGGATGGTGTCTTCGTCCTCCCAATCGAAAAGTCCTTAATGTCCGTAGTGAAGTACCTGCTGAGTCATTCACTGTAGATGAACAGATGAACACATGTGCCTTTTGCTTCCTGCACTTATTCCCACGATCAATTTTCCACATGTATTTCCCATTTTCTCACCACACTCAACGATTTGTTTTGTGGTATTCTGATTGTTTGCATTGAAGTATTTCTTAGAAATTCAGAGGAAGGGAATTGCACAGTAGCAAGCTCTGTATCTTCAATTAATTAAAAAGATGAAAATGATACAAAAAGGGCAGGAATGAGGTGTAAATGGGGCACATGTCCATTTATGAACAAGTATTGGCAGTTTACAGCTCAAACTTCCACTTGTTGAAATCGATAAATTGTTTCCCTTTCGTACAAAATGATTTAATCTTCTATGTCATCCTCATCAATCCAATAAGACCACAGACAGCCATTTGAAGCAAAATGCTACTCCATCTTTGTATGGACTTCTGTGAATGCTGGATACATCAAGTATTTCGTGAGATTTTTATTTTTGCAAATTGTGCTAGTCGAGTTCTATTCGTGAATTCAAAAGCAAGTGAAAATATTAAAGGGACATAGTCCCGGTAGCGTAGAGGGTGCTGTTGATGATACTGCCGATCACTGTTAGCATTGATGCAAAGATTACCGAAGTTTAGTTGTCATCAAGAGTGAAGCGCGTAGGTGTTGCTAAGTAACGTTGCCTTTGTTGTCTTCTCTGCGCAACGCGCAGTCTGTAGTAATGCCAGGGTGCGTGCATATGTGCTTGTTATTATGACATCACAAAAGAAGTTTGCTAAAGCTGTCATCCCCCTCAGCCGAATCATGAGCCAAACTGTGATCCGACCACTGACTACAGTGAATCGGACTTCTTCGGACTCGGGAAAGTGGGCCAAAGCGTAAGCGCTAAAGAGGAGTCAATAGCGTAGGTCTCTATAGGAAACTTGCGCCATGCGCCCGCGTACGCATTTGACTAAAACACCGGGACCATGCACCTTTAACTGTGATCCTGACATGAATGTGAATTACATTTCTCCTTTCAGTACTGTACTCCACAATCATAAATTTAACCACTCACAAAGTTGTCGTGAGGTAGATTAGAATTGCTTAATATAAATGGTGTATGCAGTTTAGGGTGAAATGAAAAAGACAAATGGTAGAGTTTTCACTGGACTTTGGTATACAATATGGAAGTTACAGAATATTGAAGGTCACACATTTTTCACACGTATTTTTGTGTGTTATTGGTCACAATCTCCATGCATACATATGTAGGCAAATAGATGAGGTGTTAATGTTGCCAAAGTTTTCTGCTAACCTGTGCACAAATCACTGAATTTTCTCTATTGATACTGGATCAAAAAGAAATTAATATGTTTTCTTTGCATGGAATTACTGTAGAATGGTAAAAAGATTACCAGTAATGACTTTTAAGGAGTAGGTGGTAGAACCTTGCTAAACTACCAACCCAAAATATTCTTATCAAAATAAGTTTTTAATTGATAAGAAGAGAATTGTGATGCAGTGGCATCATTACTTTATTAATTTTCATTATTTATGCAGCTTACCAATGTCACGCTTTCATGAAAACACGTGACAGTTAAAAAAAAAAACAACTTTAGAAAATGCTCTTCCTTCACTTTCATCTGATTTATTGAAAGGTCTACTAATATTCTGTTTGCTATTTTTTACTATAATCAGTCAGTACATTTGGGTAAGCATGACATGGCATGACACTTTTAATCATCGGTCACCCAGCTACAGGAGTCCATCTGGCATTAGTTTGTAATTGTCTTTCTACGTTATAGGGCAGTGCTGCTTTGGGGTGTTCTCCTGTTAGGAATCGAGACATCCGCAGGAACATGCATATCATCTCAGTCTCCTGAGCGAGGTTTCTCACTCTGCAACAAGTTTCTGTATATTATGTCATTTAGGTGTCAATAAAATGAATAATGTACTGCTGTTGGAAGCAGAAGTGGGAGAGGCATAGGTCACATGGCAGGTGTATAAAGTCCTCGACCCCTTATCTTTCTCCTTCAGGATATCAGTGCAGCAGGGCTGTACTCTCTCCTGGGTCCCCGCTGTGCTGGTAGCTCGTTGCGGGAGGTCACAACGTGCTCCGTGTGCCTGGACATCTACTATCAGCCCCACACCTGCTTCCCCTGCGAGCACATCTTCTGCGAGCCGTGCCTGCGACAGGTGGCCCGCTTCCACCCCGTGGTGACACCGTGCCCCCTGTGCCGCACAACCATAAGGAGCGTGAAGCTCCATGACCGTAAGTGAGCTTGCCGCAGTTGCTGGACTAAAGATTTGATGTTCAAGACCCTGTTAACCCTTTGAAGATGATTCCCACAAATACTTAGGCAGGTGTCTATGGGAAATGCATGTTATAGCAAAATCAGTCCGTCCTCAACGGGTTAAGCAAAGAATGTAGGTAGTTGCAAAGTGGACCACCCTTTCTCAAGAATAGAGAGAAGTGGCCTTTGGGCTGGCTTTTTGTGGCTGAGTTGTGACAGCCAGGGCATTTCACTAAAATGAGACTGGACGCTTTCACAACATGTTGTAACTCTTTTCCTTTTCTTGTGTATGTTGGTTTAAAAACATGAATCTAGTCAAAGATGTTACAGAAACCTTGAATGTAAACAATAAAGAATACTCCATGAGTGCATTAAAAAGTTACCTCACTTTATGAACCACCTTGATACTCATCAAAATTAGAATTATTTTACCTCCAGAGATGAACCTGAACTAAGGCACAGTATACAAGCTGTAGGTCTGTTTCAACAGACATAAATGTTGATGGCTCCAAGGCTGGTCCACATTAGTATTTTGAAGATACCAAGTACTGCTGGTAGAAGTCTCCTGTGTTTTGGGGCAGTCAGTCACTGGTCACAGAGTGGCTATAGCTAGTGAGTTGATAGCACTGCAGTTGAATTTGTGTTAGCAGCCAGCAAGTTTTTGATTGTCAAGTGTTGTCAATCTCTTTATGATACATGTCCCTGAAGTTAACATGATTATACAGAAGATGACCTATGTGTTGACTTCTTCTTTTTTTTTTTCTGCTTCTAAATTGGGACAATGTGTATAATGCCACGTTGTGCAGTTCTTGAAATATCAACAACAACAAAAAGAATTATGAAGCTTCGTAGTCTAAAAGTGTTCTTGTATTTACACCTATTTCCAGATCAAGATATTACATGGTTGCAACTGATTAAGAAGGTCTTGTCCTGTGTCTTCAAAATTCAGAGAAATTGATATTTTGATAAAATCTTTGCACTTCATCATTTGCCGTCTACATCTCTCCACAGAACTGACATCAGCTGTCAAGCAGCTTTTCCCACGGCAGTTTGAGAACCGGCATCAGATGGAGCGGAGGACTCTAAACCGTTCCTTCCCGTTGCCTGGCAACCCAAACCTACCGCCGTGGTACCGCATGGGCTACCAGAATAACCGCAACCAGGTGGACTTTCTTGCCTCTCGCCGCAACGCGGGCTACGTGCATGACTGGGGGATGCGCTATCTGCAGGGAGTGGTGTGGAGGGTGGTGGCCTCCACTTTGGTCCTCATCGTCGTTTCTGGTATCTCGGTCGGATTCCTGCACTTCATGTTTGATTTCTCGTGATCCCTTGTGGGCCGACGCCCAGCACCCGATATCAGGGTTATGGGTGGTAGCACACTGAACATGCCCGGTCGCAACCGCAGCAATGTAGCAACAGTATACAGAATCTGTTGACACTAACCTCAGCACTGTCCAGATGGAAAAATGTGCAACGTGTTATAGGAGTGTTGTGAATTGAAAGAAAAAAATCCTCAGAGAATCACTGCCTGTGACTTGTTCCGTTCCTGGTTTGTTTTTGCCATCGGCCACTGTAAAGCAAGATATTTTCGTGGCATAAAATTTTTGTGAATTGGAGCCGACGGTCTTTTTTGCGAAATAAAATCCTCGTGAAATTAGCACTGGCATTCAGTGCATATAGTGTATTAAAAAGAACTTTCACCTGCACTTTAATTCTGTGAATCTTGGCTCTTACAAAATTGAAATGCATGCAAACATTTCTGGTTTTACAGTATTCAAGGATTTTTCCTGTGTGATTAGTCTCAATCTCGGACTCCCAATGACACAGCCGTGTGACATTCCACGCAATGCGTCGCCATTGCAAAATGGTATCGCTGCAATGGTTCAAAACTTCTTTTGAGTCTCCTGCATCTTTTGACACCAAATTTGTGACCACAGGCCCAACGTTTGAAAGTTATACATGATATGTAGGTGAGGTGCATGTCAGAAGAAATATGGCTAAAAAATGTGAATTCATGCACAATTTGAATGCAAATGCTGCTTTCAAATTGTTAGAAGCATGATTATTTTTACTTTTATTGATTAAAATCAATTATTAACATATTTTCATGCTCAGAACTTTGTGGCCAACAAATTTCATCAAAAAAAAAGAAGTTGAAAGCAAAAGTCGAGAAACAGAGAAATATCAAAAAAATAAAAAACAATAAAATACTTCAGAAATTATCTTTGATGGCACAATTTTTTTTTCACTTACATTTGCTAAGAACACTAGAAAGAATATGTACACCAAAAAATATGCCTTTTTGGAGCTTGCTTAGTGATTATAGCAATAAATCTGATTTCACGAATTCATTATGCATAAAGTTAGCATCAATGTTATTTTTTTGAAAATCAGCTGTACAGCATTGTGCAGTTGCGGGGAGTGTGTGGGAGCCCCTGCCACATGTAACAATACTTTGTAATGCAGCATCAACTAAATTGTTGAATCAGCTCTCCAGAAGTGTTTTTTTTTTTTCCTCGAGATTGCACAAAACACAAAAATTTTGTGTAACTTTTGTTCTCAGGTTACATCATTGGATTACTCCATGTGAAAATTGTAAATGGTGTAAGGGGTCAGATATGATCATTTCAGTGAAGAAAGGTATGAGTTGTCATATTTTCCTCAGAACAGTTCATTTTGTGTGGAAAATGTAGGGTGCTTATCAACTTCTGAAGTCTGTAATGGTAATTCTTCAATAATGTCTTGCCTAAATTCACACAGAGCATTTAGTTATTACTTTATTATTTTGAATATACTCTCTGTTTGCAATGTTCTCAGTAATTTACTTTCTTGTATAGTCATGTTTTTTATTTACAAGTGTAAAGAATATGTTATGCTATGCTTGCCCTGCAGCAATAGTCTAGTTACATTAATAATCTGAATTTACCTTTTGAAGGAATGTTATATGGAGAACTTGAAATTATTCTGGAAGCAACAGGTTGATTTCAAATATGAAAGTTGCATGAACTGTATAATCCAGTTTAATCCTCTCTTAATTCACTGATGAGAATTGCATTACATACAAATGAGATATTTCATGCATTTATTTATCTCTGTGAAAATTTCTTCTCACTGTTGAAAAATTCAAAGCAAAGGTGTGGGTAGATATTGTGTGGGGTCTTTACCACACCCCGAAAAATGTTATAGAATACACACAACTGTTTTAAATACAATACAATCACTCAAATGTACAATTCTGTATTATTCAACAGTCTCAACCATCTTTTCATGTGCATAATCTATTTTCATTTGCTTGTGTTGCATTTAGTTGGATCTTTACTGTTATCCCCAATGACTGAATTGTTGCCACATATTCTGTGTAACATGAATGTAATGACAGGATACTGAATTTCAGTAAAATATTGGACCAGTGGCCCATTGCTAGTTTTATGGCAGCTAATGATGTTTTGATTTAGTTTGACATATGTAAATGTTTAGCAGATTTTAGCCGAGTGTAAATACTCTCTTTGTGGGCTGATTGCTTAATGATCATTACTTTCTTTGCAACGGCACAATATTATCTTGCTTATATGCTGCAAATATGCGATTCCTTCTCTTTCGTTCTCTCTGTCAAAAAAAAAAGAGTAAAGTAGATGAAATTAGCACAGATATTGGATTAAAACGTGTCTATTTTCTCTCATGAGTAGGAGGGTACAGTCAGTCCGCAGCACCTGATAATTCGCTCGTATTTATTCAACTCGTATGCAAGCCCGCTCTAGGTTTGCATACGTAATGAGCTGCGTAAAGGGATTTTGTCCTTGGGCTTTCGGCAACAAAAATACACCGTATGTTCACAAATTTGGTAACAAATTCAAGGAAAATATGTAAACTATCGTCACATGTTACTCAAATTATTGTAAATGAAAAATATCATAGCGTAATTTGAGCTTGAAAAATTATGAAAAAAGTAATTCGGGCAGTACACGTTGAAGAAGTCAAAAAAATATCAAATTCACCTTGCGTCTCGATGAAAATGCTTTATTTGGTAGTCCATCTCCTAATCTTTGTATCCATGTAAATATCTTGACAATTTGTTGCTTAATCCGGTCAGGAACCAGTAAAATATACTTCGATGTCAGTGCTGATCAGCTTGAAACCGTGTAATCTCAAGAGTAAGCTCTCTCATTGGACAGCGCTTGCATTCAGCGCTTGCATTACGTCATTACGCTGCTACATAACGGTTTCATGCCACTTGCGGTTTCTTGGCACGCGTGTAGTTCAAGCGCTGAATGCAAGCACTGTCCAATGAGAGAGCTCTTTCGCGCCACTGTACACTTTGTGTTGAGCATACTTCCGGCTTAGGAGTGAATTTTACAGACATTTCAAAACGGAAAAACTAATATAAATCATGCTTGCGTCTCCTTGACTCCAATATATGATGAGCATCTAAGTTTCCTCTCTACGTAAAAGCCAAAATCAGAAACAACACTTTCTTAATCCGGTCAGGAACCAAAAAAGAACTTTAGACGACAAAATCTTCTGTGAAAAGCAGGTAAGATTTACGCAAATTCAACTGATTATATAGTCATAATAAGATCCGATATTATACGCAAATTTAGTATCAAAATAAAGATCAAAGTCTGGAGAACAATTTACCGTGACTTGTAGCCATGACAAATGTATGTACAAGTCGCTACACTGTGAAAACCATAGCCCTATCAAAGTCTCGCAAAATCTCGCATGACGAGACACCTTTCGAACGCAAAGATCGTCAACGAGAGTGCTGAATAAATCTTGCTGGATCGGCTCATTAGCATACGTGCTGCGGACTGACTGGGTATTGGCAATTACTAACTATTAAGCCAACATATTGATGTAAATTTGCTGTAAGGCTGCATTTTCATGTATCACTGTGTTTTTTATCTCAACTCATGATCAAGAGATTTTTAGCTCACCTGAGCCGTAGGCTTAAGTGAGCTATCATGAATTCAGAATTATGTAGCAAGCATCTTTCTACGTTGACATTGCTGCATTCACTCAATCCATGCATATAATTTGGTGAACTTGTCATTTAGCAACAAATATTTTAACAACATAGATGTTTGCTTCATGTATATGAATGGAGCTCATTCTGACCATAGGATGTACTTACAATTCTGTGTATAAGACAAATATACCTTAAGGAAGGTAATGAATATATCAATTGCTCCTGGCTAGTGAACCAGGTAGATTATCAAGATATGACTACCCTTGGGGAGTTAAAGTACCTTAACACTTTTTTTTTTTAGAACCATATAACAATATGTGCAAAGGATGAAATTATGCAATGTACTGGTATTCTGTCCCATCATTGTAAGCATCTGACTGAGTTAGCTTTTCTTTTTATGAGGAAAAGCTCTAGAAATGAAATTTACAATATATACAAATCTACCATATTTTGTTGGTTGGTGTATTTGCCATTTGTTGTGAATATAATGCAGATTTCAGGGTTTTGTTTTGTTTTTTGTTTTTTGTTTTTTTTTTTGTTTTTGTTTTTGTTTTTTGTTCTAAATACAAATGATATGTTATGCTGGAATTTAGCATTGCCTTAAAAAAAAATAAAATGATGTCAACCTTCGGTCCTTTAGAATCACATAATACTCCTCACTCAAATTGAAAAATCTCTTTTGAAAGCAGAAGAACATTAATTGGTCCAAAGCCCAGAAGTCATGATGTTGTGATAATTCACTGGAATTGTAACATGACAATGGCTCTGGAGCGATCTTTTGTGTACTGCTGCCAGCAATACATGGATGTATGTTTCAGTGGATGATAGTTGCCACTGTTCAACAATAACTCAAGAATGCACAACCATTGCTAGGCAAGAGCAGACCAAGATACATATAGGCACATTTAGCCAGCAGTTTGTGAAATAACATCATTATATGAAATTTGGTGTGAAAGATGTCTATTTTAGGTCAGTTTCTAGATGATCATTTCATTCTAAAATTTTCAGGGTAGCGGTGCTCTTTATGCCTGTATTTGAATTCTGCAGACAATACTTATGACAACAACAACAACAAAATACAGCTTAGATACTTCTAGTAGATGAAACAGAAATTGATGGTCATTTTGTTTTTGTTTCACTACTGTAAAAGTGGATATTTTCGCGCGACTAATTTTTCGCGCTAGGCCGGGTCAGAAGAGTTTCGCGTGTTTTTAATTCCGCGGAATCAAGACATCACGCACAGGAACGTATGGCAAGCAAAAATATTCGCGTGTGTTTATTTTCGCGCTAGTTTCTGGTTGCGCGAAATGCGCGAAAATTTCAACACCACGAAAATTTCCACTTTTACAGTATTTGCCAGCTCATGTTACACAGGATGTCATACCAGAATTTGATTGTGTATGTAACGCTTTGATTGATTGATTGACACAGTTTATTTATGTATCTATCCCATCCCATCGTGTAGAGTGTGTGCCAAAATCTGGAATATGTGGTAGGAGCTGATATACAAATAATAGAAAATGAAGCTCTGATTATCTTCAATGAAATGAAATAAATTAGACCTCTATCAGGTTAAGAACTGTATTTTTCTTTTTGTGAATTGACCATCATTAGAACGTGTTTTTTCCTCGTTGCAGACACTGCATGTGCTTGATTGGTATGCCAAACATTTGGTGATGATCATCAGTCTGAAGGTTCATTAAAGGACAAGTTCACCTTCATAAACATAAGGATTGAGAGAATGCAGCAATATTAGTAGAACACATCAGTGAAAGTTTGAGGAAAATTGGACAATCGATGCAAAAGTTATGAATTTTTAAAATTTTTGTGTTGGAACCGCTGGATGAGGAGACTACTAAGGCTCGTGATGTCATATGAGTACAACAGTATAAAGAAAATATAAAGAAAATTCAACATATTTTCACTTTTTTCGCATAATAAAAGAGCACTTGACTTGCCTCTTTCTTAAGGCAATGGGAATAATATTACCCATAACATATGTCAGTAACGAGTAAAGAGAATGTGGACTTTTTTCAAAAGATGAAATTTTGTGAAATTCTCTTTATATTTTCCTTATATTGTTGTACGCATGTGACATCATACACTGCGGTAGTCTTCTCATCCAGCGGTGACTGCACAAAAACTTCAAAAATTCATAACTTTTGAACGGATTGTATGATTTTCCTCAAACTTTCAATGATGTGTTCTACTAATGTTGCTACATTCTCTCAATCCTTATGTTAATGAAGGTGAACTTGTCCTTTAATAGTAATAATTCAAAAAATGCATTAATGTTCATTATTCTGCAGCTGAAATACACAAAGTCACTACACCTCGATTTTGTTCATCCAAGAAATTGGGTTCGTTAAGCCAAATATTTGTGGCATTGCTCTGAAGGCTCATTATTCCGAAGATTCATTAATCAAAAAAATGAAATAAGGTTCGTTAATGTGAAAATTAAATAAAGTTTGCTTTTCAGAAGGTTCATTTATCCTTAAATGAAATAAGGTTTGTGAATCCAAAAACAAAATGAAGGTGCATACTACCAAAGCATAGGAATTACAAACGTTATAATCATTTTCAGATTAACAAACCTTATAACCTTTGGAATACCAGACTGTAACCCCAAACATTAATCCCATGTACGCGTTTACTGTGAGCAGCTCTATGTGCAGATTTTTCAGTGGCAAAGAATTCAGCAGAAAGAAAATGAGAGGTGAACAAGGAGAGGAAAAAAAAAACACACACACAAATGGCAAAATGAAGGGACAAGATGGCTGAATTGTCAAAAATCTCAAAGAAATGAAGAAATAAAGTGACATCATAGTTTTAAGGAGTAACTTGGCAGTGATGAGCTGAGACATCCCCAGCAATGCAATATCTACTGCTGTAAAAAAAAAAAAAAAAAAAAAAAAAAAAAAAAAAAAAGAGCATGAAACCAGTTGAATGCAGATCCTTCAACTCCAATCCTTGTCATATATCGACTGTATATCAAAAAGCTGCAGATAGACCCATTGATATGTCAAGTACATGAACTCACATGAACAATCAACTCTCAATATGTTTCCTCACAAAATGATCAGTCAGGTGCTGGTCTGTTCTGAAACCATATGTGACCGTGCATCACAAAACCAACAAAAAGTTGCACGCACTGATTTTGTGTGAGGACTGAAAATAGGTGAAAGGGGTCAACCTAGGCAATCTTGAGTTTTTCCTGTATTCTTAAAGAGCAAGTCTTCTACATTATGCTAAAGTTTGGGATCATGAAACAAACAGGAAATTGCATTTTGGGCAGTTTTTTCAAACACTTTTTTCTATAGAATAGTGTGATAAGGGGTGTCTTCTAGAGTCTTAAAAACCCTGTACACGCAGATTAAAAAAAATAGAATAAATTTTTAAAAAAAAATTGGTGTTGGGCGATCAAATTCCCCAAAACATTATCTTTTGGTCTTCCAATCAGACAACTAAGATTTTAAGTGGATTGTTAATTTTCACTTTATTTCAAACCAATACATTTCTTTTCGGGGGGCAGGGGGCAACAAAATTTCTAATTCAACGATTCTAGTGGACCAAAAAAAGAAAAAAAGTAAGTGTCAAGCCCAGTTATGTACACACACACACACACACTTGCACACTCTGCATTAGAGTGTTCTGTCGAAATAGCCTCGTGATCAGTGAGCCCATCAGCATTTTTTTCATGCTGTCCTTGGTATATTTTGTGGTGGTTTTTTTTTCTTTCTCAACTAGTTTGCATGCTGTCAACAGAAATTGAATTAGAATTTGCTTGATTTTAGGCTTCCATTTACAATCCTTCAAGTTAGATATGCACAAACTTTTGATTGATTGTGAAATGATAATGAAAAAAACAAAACAAAATCAGGTCATACAAGAGGCAGAGCTAACTCTTCTAGCGCCATCTTGCGTTGGCTCAAGGCACATGTGTGTATTTTCAACGACCTCGAAGGAACAGTTCATTAGTAGTCACCGACGCATATGAATGGCGAAACAAAGTCATTTGGAAACCTCCGAATAGAGCTGTACATGGCTGTATATACAAAGTACATGTACCCACTTATGGGATTAGATTGATCCCCTATTTTCGACTGCGCTTGAAGATAAGTTACATTCAATTACGAGTATAAGAACCACATTTTACAAAGTGATCTTGAATAGCGTGTGAAGTGTATTTACAAAATGATGAAAATGATACAAGAAGTCTGTAACAAAAATGGTTCAATATGTTAAAGGTCAAAACGCCGATTAATTTTGTTTTATTTATTTATCTATTTATTTATTTATTCATTTATTATTTATTTACTTATTTACTATTTTACTAATTTATTTATTTATTCATTTATTTATTTAATATTTATTTATTTACTTATTTACTTATTTACTATTTTACTAATTTATTTTATTCATTCATTCATTTTTACGTAATAGCCCAAGTGATAAGCATATACCATTTATATAGTCCGTTCTATACAAGCAGGTAAATGGTCCAACTGCCCTATAAAGACAAAAGGATAAGTCTCTTGATTTTATAGACTTCAAAGAAATGTCAGTCATTTATGTGTTTTATCCTTGGCTCCATATCGTCCAGAAGACTATCAAATTTTCCAAGTGGCAAATTTGGGACACTTCATAGATGATGAAGTAAAAATG